>NW_023647686.1:0-7128 GCF_015228065.2 Penaeus monodon
CCCAGTCAAGTAGCATACTAAAGGTTTTGCCATTTTTTTTTAAAAAAGTATATATATATATATTAATTTATAAATTATATATTTATATATATATATATATAATATAATTATATATATATATATTATATTATATATATATATATATAATAATATATATGTGTGTGTGGTGTGTGTGTGTATATGTGTGGGTGTGTGTGTGTGTGTAGTGTGTGTGTTGTGGTGTGGCATACATACGATATATCATATTTTTGGACTAAATACACACGCAAACCACACACAAAACACACCACAACAATAATATAAAATTTATATATTATATATAATATATATATATATATAATAATATATATATATTTTGTGTGTGTGTGTGTGGTGTTTGTGAAATTATATATAATATATATAATATATATATATATATATATATAATATATATATATATATATATATATATATATGTTATTATAAAAAATTCCTAAGGAAAATCGGGCGGCACTAGAAACGGGTGTGTTTCACGCTAAACCCCCCTGGCCTGGGACCACCTGGGGGACCCCCAGCAACTGAAAGGGGTGTTTTTTCAACGACCGCGGGAAACGAAGTTTGGGGCAAGCTCACGGCGAAAAAGGCCATCGAGAACTCCCTTATCCTCTGTCTCTTGCAAAAGCTTGCTTAACCCCATTGCCTAAAACGCTCTGGAAGTTAAAAAAATTATGCACGAAACCCAGAAATTTAGTTTTTTTTTATTCTCTTTTTTTCTTCCTCCCTTTTTCTCTCTCTCTTCTCTCTCTCTCTTCTTTTTCTCTCTTCTTTCTTTTCTCCCCTTTTCCCTCTCTCTCTCTTCTTCTCCCTCTCTCTCTCTCTTTCTCTCCTCTCTTCTCTCCCCTCTCTCTCTCCTCTCTCTCTCTCCTCTCTCTCCCTTCTCTCTCTCTCTTTCTCTCTCTTTCTCTCTCTCTCTCTTTTTCTTTGTGCTATACCTGTATTTATACAATGAAGAACAAACCCCAAACTCTCGACCCCAGCTGGATAATATCATGTCTTTTTAATAAAAGGATTAATATTAATGCAGAAAAGTCCCCTGGCTATATCAGAGCAGTATTTCTAGGAACATTTGACTTAAGGAGATCAAATTTCAATGAAAAAGGGAAAGTCTTAACGCCTCCGCTTAAAATATACGATTTGTTTTTATGTTGTAAGTTTTTAAAAGAATTTGTATGTGTGCTTTAGGGTGTATGTTTATAATTAAAATATCAGCTTGTGTTATACATCAGTTAAAATGTAGTGCATTTATAATAATTATATAAAATATACTTTTTTAATATAAAATATATAGTACATGACATATCAATAAATAAATAAAAAAAAATTTCTAAATATATATATTTTAAAATATATAATTATAATATTATATAATATATATATATAAAAATAGCATGTGTTTCCCAAAATACATACATATGTTTTATATATAAAAGGATATGGTGTGTTTTATACCCCACTTTATATTCATATAGTATTTTTGTAAATAATACATAAGTATGCTATATGCGGGTATGTGTGTATAGTTGTAATATATGTTTGGGATATATATATATATAATATTTTATATATATATAATATATTCTATTTATATTTTAATTTTTATTATATTATAATATATATTAAACAATATGTGGGCAATATACATTTAGACCTATATTGTCCCTACATGTATGATATGTTAATACTACATACATAATATATGCAGTAGATGTACTGTGGTTTGTGTGTATTTTATAAAATATATATAATTATTAATATATATATATAAAATATATATATATAAAATATAATATAATATAATATATATATATATATATATATATTATATTGTACATATGCAAAATATATACCGGTGATTAGACACTGGACTCAAAACAATATGAGTTCGAGAGTTAGTCCCGGCCGGCGCGTTGTTCCTCCCGAGGGGGGGAAGCCGAAAGAAAAAAAATGGCATATATATATATATATATATATATATATATATATATATATATAAAAATATATATAATATATATAATAATATACATATATATATATATATATTATATATATATTTTTAATATATTATATATATATAATAATATATATTGTGTTTGTGTGTGTGTAATATATATATTATATAATAAAATTTTAAATATATATATATTATAATATATATATATATATATATTATACCAAAACATAATACTAAAAATTAAAATTATAATAAAATATTAGTATATATATTATATATTATATATTAAATTATAAAATATATATATATAATAAATAATATATAGTATGTAAAAATAATAGATAATCTAGTGGAAAACGTTATATATATATATATATTTTTAAATATTATATATATAAAAATTATAATAATAATAAATATATATTATATATAAATTATTTTGTATATAATTATATATTAATTTTATTATATATAATATATATAATATATATATATAATAATATATATATGTTTTATATTATATAAAATTATAAAAATTTATATATATAATTTTAATAATATAATATAAT
Organism: Penaeus monodon; assembly: GCF_015228065.2. NCBI lineage: Eukaryota > Metazoa > Arthropoda > Malacostraca > Decapoda > Penaeidae > Penaeus > Penaeus monodon. Next base: position 2,560 of record NW_023647686.1, read on the forward strand.
ATATGAGGTGTGTATAATATGATAATATGTATGTTTTAATATATAATATATATATATATATATATATATATTAATATATATAATATTATATTATTTATTTATTTATTATATTATATATAAATTTTAAAAATATATATTATATATATTATATTAATTGTGTGTGTGTGTGGGTGTGTGGGGGTGTGTGTGTGTACGTATAAAACACATTCTAAAATCCTATGGATTCATCTTCAAGTTTGAATGGGAAAGGTGGGACAGGTGAACGAAAAAAGGCACTACCTGAGCAACAGCTTGCTCCTCATATTTTTTCGCCCAGTCTTTGATTTTATCTATACAAAGGGGTAGAGACAATAATGCCATAGTCGACATGATAAAGGGGGCCGTCGATATATATAAATATATTATATATAATATAATATATATATATATATATATATAATATATAATTTATATGTGTGTGTGTGTGTGTGTGTGTGTGGTTGGGTGCGTGTTGTATGTGTGCAAGAAATTATGTTTTAATGATGTACTACGTTTTTGAATGTGCTTGTGATGTAATCTTCCCCTTTTTGAAATATATATGATATATGTATTTTAAAAAATTGTATATATTATATATATATAATATATAATTATTATATATATAATATATTTTAGTATTAATGTAATATATATATGTATATATATATATATAATTATATATAATATAATATTATATATATAATTTGGTTGTGTGTGTGTGTGTGTGGGTGTGTGTGTGTGTGTGTGGTGTATGGGGGGAATGATAAAACACTCTTCTGTTTTGATACTTGGTAGAAAAAAAAAAATACAATAATTAGATTTATTGAAAATGAGACTACATTTTCGAAATCACCTGGATTTTATTTTATATATATTATATATATAATATATAATATTTATATAATATATATATATATATACATTTAATATAGGGGGTGTGTTTTACATTTATAACTATGTGAATTTAAATAAAGAATTTTCCAGTTGAAAGGGTTTTTTTCTGCGGGGGGAAGGTTAACTACCATCTAAAATAATTTAGTTCTTATGACAGTACACCATACGGCATTACAATCGAGTATGACTTGGCGCCGTTTGAACCCGTATCCAAAAAAGAACCCTGTCAAAATCGAAATTCCCCCGACTTCAAGAGGCACAAAAATAAACATGAACGCAAGCCTCTCATTTTTCCGAGACTGGGTTTCCTTGTTTTCGAGTAGATCGAGGCACTTGGGCGTCCCCTTGGCTTTTTTGTCAAGATTGGGTCGGACTTGGGGGAGGAATCTCGGTGTTCTCGGAATGCAGAACCAAGGCATCGCTCTGGAGGTGGGGAAAAGGGGGGGTATAAAGGGGGGTTTTAACAGTGTTCGTAAAAAATGAGTCTGAAGAATTTCTAAATGTATTTCAAGTATATTTCATAAGAGGTTTTCTGGAAAGCCTAGGGTGGGGTGGTTTTATTAGGGACTTCCCATCTGAACTTGGGATGGTTGGGCGTGGACGAGGGGGTTGTAGCAGGGGGAAGATTTTCCCAAAAGGGGCGGGCAGCATGGTCACAAAGGGGGTGATGGGGCTCTGTTAAAAACAACCCCGGGAGAGAGAAAAACCTTTTGTTCAAAAATTTTGGGATTTTGCAACAATCAAGAAAATTTAATATAAAACTTCAGAAGCAACGTTTTGGAAGGACAGAACCCGGGGAAAACCCGGGACGCATAGCGGCGTAGGGCGTCCAACGAAACCCACAGAGCCAGTTGGTGCAGGCAACCGGGGCGTACCCCCCTCAGCGACTGCGTCGGGGCATCCTGCACGGGCAGTGAACAGAGTCAGTGAAGGTTTTGGTTTTCGTTTTTTTAACATTAAAAAGGAGTGTGGGGTTCATGGCGGGGAAATGGAAAAAGGTTTTCCCGGTTTGACCTGGGGTTGACACGTCATCTTCTTGGCCCCTCCCAATGGCGGCTGTGGGCGAAGATGGCCTTCAGATGGAAATGTAAGAGAAAACGATGGGAAAAGAGGGACGCAGAAGTCAAAGACGAAGATGCTGATCCCTAGGATCGAGGTTTTCACGCGGGGGGAGGTAATCGAAGGAGCAGGAACCAGGGTACCTTAAAAAGATACCTGTATGAATTCCCTTTCGTCTGAAAAGGATTTAGGAAAAGGTTTTAGAAATCCAAACAAAAGGGCGGGCCCGGATGAGTCATCACCCCCAGGGAATTCCCTTTCCCCCGCCCAAGAGGGGGGCGCGACCCTGCGTGGCGTATCCGGAGAAAGGGCGAAAAAAGGGGGCCCCTTCCAGAGGTCAAGGGCGTTCACTCACGCCTTCACGATACGTGTATCGGGTCTGGGGATGAAGGAAGCGTCCAATGGGTGCAATACCATGTGGTCCGCAGGGAGTTCAGGAATAGGACCAGTTCTTGTTCTCGGGAAAAGAAAAGATTCCCTTTAATAGAAATTTTATCTTTTTTGTAGTTAATTTCATTGTCAACAGTGTTTGTAAAAACAATGTCTGTATTTCTCTTGCAGATGACTTTCGAAAAGGGTAGACTCCAGAAGGGCCGCTGAAATCCACACTCCCCACTGAAGCTTGTGGTGAAGAAGGGGGAAAATTGGGTCATCAGCATGAGGAAGTCGTGAGGCCAGGTTAAGACCCCGTGATTGGGTGGGTTGCAGGAAGTTCTTCAGTAAAGCAGGATCCCACCCATTTCCTGTGCGGAAAACGTTTCAATAAATCTGCTTGACTCCTTTATCATGCCCCAATGTGACAAACAAGAGGTTGACACTGTTTGGGAAAAAGGACATAAGGGGCAGTAGTGGGATCATAGGGGGAGGCACAACCAAAAAATGAGAGACAGCCCCGGATGATGTAGATGCAACCAAGCACATAGTGCCACTGGGGTTGACGGAGGGTATTGTTCCAGGAGGGTGGATCAGTGCCGGATTTCTTGGCACCGGGGCCCACGTGACACCCCCAGGGGAGCCCAAGACAACCGGGGGGTGTAGGGTCTGCGTGAGGGGCCCGGGAAACGTTGGCGAAAAACCACTTATCACTCTAAAAATTACATTAATAATATAGTTGATGGAATGCATTTATCTGAAGCTTAAAATTTAAAGTTTTGTCATTACGTTGTATTATTAGACCAACAAATTCAATACTAAAAGGGTTTTCTTTACAGTACATGGTATTTACTGAATTAGCTAATATAATTATAATAATATATAATAAAATATATATATTATATTTTTGGGGTGGTGTGTGTGTTGTGTGTGTGTTTTGTGTTATTTGCTTATAGAAATAAATGTACCTATATAATATATATAATATATATATATAATATATATTATAATTTTTAAATTCAAATATTTTTTTTTTTTTTTTTTTTTTTTAATATAAAATTCAATTTTATGAACATACTACATAATTTTTTAATTTAAATATTTTTGCCTTCCCTACATTTATATATTAAATGTAGTATTTTTTAAAACTACAACTTTATTATATGTAAGGGTATTGTATTGATATAACATAATTTTTATATATATAATTATTTATATAAAATATTAATATATTTTTTATTTGGAAAAAAGTTAATGTATTATTAGAATATAAAATATATATATATATGTTTTATATATATATATATATATATTATAACATATTTTCAATTACAATATACACCTTTAGGATATATATTTTTTGATATTTTTTAAAATATAAATACTATATTAAATATAATATATATATATAATATTTATATTTAATATATAAAATAATATTATAATAATTAAAATATATAATATTAACATTGGACTCAAAGACGTCATAAAAATATGTGCGAGAGTTCGAGTCACCGGGGCCCGGGGCGTTGTTCCCCTTCAAGACTATGAGCGGATCATCCGCTTGACAAGCCTGAGGGGGGAAGCCGAAGAAAAAAAGGGGTTTCTATATATACATAATATCTAATCTATCTATCTATATATATATATATATATTTAAAATTAATAAATTTTATATATATAATATAATATTTTAATATATATGCATATATATATATATTATATATATTATATATATATATTATATTATATATAATAATATAATATACATGCATAAAATATATATAGAATATGAAACTGTTTCAGTGTATGTATGTATATATTATAATATATATATTAAAATATATTTTATTTATAATATATATTTAAAAATATTGCATATTTTTTTGTATTAAAAATTATATATATATATATATATATATATATATATTATATTTTAATAGATAGATAGATAGATGAAGATAATAAAAAACATACATACTGAAAACATACATACATACAAGGGGTGTGTGTGTAACGTATAAATGTTGGGGTGTATATATTTTAATATATATTAAAAAAATTTATATATATATATTATAATTATATATATATAAATAAATTATATATATATAAAATTAATATATAATATATGATTATATATATATTATAAATTTTATTATATATATATATATAATATATATATATTTTATATATATAATATATATTTTATATATATATATTATA
>NW_023647687.1:2500-5000 GCF_015228065.2 Penaeus monodon
GCATATGCACAAATATGTCAACATGTTTGTAAGCAAGGGGTGCATCTAACCAACTATGTAAAACATCTGATGACTAGAACAATGATTCTCTTGGGGCTCTACTACCAAGTACCATGAAAGATATTAAATCAGTATTATAGGTCTGTCTTTTACCAATTATGCAATAATTAAGAATAAAATAATGTAAAATGAAAGTTGAGAGATAAGAAAAACACATCAATTATTTTCACTTATACCTTAATAAACACCCCAAGATTATAAGTTATATAGCAAAGTATACCTGCCATACTTTATTTAGCCTAAAATTTTAAATCCTATTACAGTTCCCATCATATTATTTCTTATTTTCAAGTAGTTTCTGACTATCATCTTTGGTATCATCAGCGCATCACTTGAGGTCAGAAGCAGATCAACACTTTTGTCCTCTCCAGTCTGGCACATCTGCCTGCGGCCCATTTATTGCACTGTCGGTATAACTAGCATTTTCCCTGAGAAAAATTACCATTGTCATGTAGGACCTGGTATGTCACTTTTTTCGTTTTCCTTGGGAAAACCCGAGGATGAGTAGGTGTTGGTGTTGACAGTTCATGTACTGGAGCAGTTTGCTGGGTGGGTTGACTCGTACTCAATTTTTGAAACTTCCCAACCTCCATTACATGATATTCATCTGACAGCTCTGAGCTTCGGCAGGAAGTGCTGAATGTGGCACACTGGAATTCCCGGAAGTTATACTCCTGTTACCCATATTACTTGTGATCCCTGACCCTAAACCCAAATCTGAAAAAGAGAAATAATAAAGAAATCCATAAGCACACAAAATATAGCTAATAGTCATTTTCGAATACTTACTAGTTAAAGATTTTACATGCTGTTATTGACACTGGGCACTCAAAATTCCTTTTCTACTACAAAATACTTTTTTAAGGGGACTGTTTGGGTGTGGCAGAGGATACCATGGTCAGAAATGAGTTAAATGCAGTTGCATATGTATGCATACATACAAACGACAGGCCTCAAATTTGTTTCCTTTGGGAAAGGGGTGTTACTGCAAATGTCTGATCCAGGATTTTTGCTTTCATATAAATGTTTGCTCTAGAGATGCCTTTGCTATGATTTAGAATTTGTCCAATGTACTTCTATATACCAGATATGAATAAATTAAAGGGAAATATAGAAACAAATAATGAAAAATAAAGACCCCACACCCCCAACTGTTAGGAATTCACTTCTTACAAACCTTTGCAATACTTGAAATATGGCTTGTATGTGACTTCCCCAAGTGTTAGCCTTTGCATGTATTATGAAGTTCACAATGTAACTAGTACACAGAAGAACTAAAAAGAATAAAATAAGACGAATGAGCTCCCTTGTCCAGCTGTCTGTTTTTAGCAGACCATTCCCCTCCATCTCTTGATTGTTTCCACTGTTCATGTTCTTGTAATGAATTACATCAATTATTGGTCTGTTTTAGTTTCATCACATATTGCTGAATCATTCAAGATGTATTAAGATTAGTATATATGAAAAATATGAAAAATGGTACAGGATGAATGCTGAATAAGGCAAGTGAATCCCGTAAAATGTATCGCTAATATATGATTGCAATCACTTTCCACAATATTGTCATTTAAAGTATCAATTATATGCCAAAATACTACATACATTTAACTAACTTACCTTATGAAATTTTTTTAAAAATGTGGATTTCTGGAAGTGATTACCCCCAAAGGGATAACTTTAAGAACTTTTCTCTAACTCACAGCAGTATGGTCTATAACTGGTAGAAATATTGCCTCACAATCTTAATGTGTTTCTTTTTATGGATGGAAATTAGAAACATTTGATTTGGCTTATCAGGAGACAGGTCTCTTCAATTAGGTCTGAAGACTTTTTCGAACACGTCTTTCACACATTTTGAAAATCAAATTTTTTTTTCTCTCTTTCCCCTCTCTCTCTCTCTTTTTGATCTGAATAAATTGAAAGAGAGAAATTTTAAACTAAGGTCACCCCTTTCCTCGTTGTTTAGATACTTGTTTTCTGGCTGCAGGTGACCCCTGTCGCAGACCTAAAATCTTGATGTAATTGGCAGGGACTAGACCAGTGTTTTTCTTGTTAGATGCTAAGAGCCATCCCCGCACATTGGGCTGCTGATTCTTGGGGGCTAAAAACAAACATTGGCCAGACTGAAGGAAAGTTCTTTTGGTTTCCAGCCTGAAAATGGGGGAAAAATATATTGACAAAGAGAATTATTTGCTAGCCTTAGGTGTTTCCAATCTCAAATGATATAACAAGATGGGAAAAGGTATTACAAACATTTAAAATCCTCTATTTCTGCAATTCTCTTTATTTGGATTTTTTAAATAATGCTTCACCACTGGTTTTCTGGCCCAAACAAATATATGGGAAAATTTCACATTTGTTTAATTCATTAAAACTGTACTGTATAACAATAACAACTTTTATTCACAAGAAAACCATAACTACACATTCACACCATTCC
>NW_023647688.1:5000-7126 GCF_015228065.2 Penaeus monodon
GGCGTGGTGACGGCAGTTTTGGGGATGTCTTCTGGGTGCGTCGTCGGGGTAGGAGTAGCAGAGGTGTGCGTAGTCATCTGTGGCATCAAGCAACTGAAGGGCAAGGTTGTCAGGGGCAGCGGTGATGGGGATGGCGGCGAGGGAAGCTGCATCGACCAATCTGCCACTGGAGATGTCGACGATGAACTGGTAGTGGGCCAGGAAGTCTGCCTGATTGCTTAGACCCCGCTCTCAGAGGAGTCTTTTAAACAGGCAAAGGGGGTACCTGAGCCTTTGCTTCAGGGTTATTCTGCATAGCAGTTCAAGCCCCTGTGGATGTGGTGGCAGCTGGAGCTGTCGCCGTTGAGGCCTCTGAAGTCTTGACTGATGGCTCCAAAGACCTTACTTTGGGAGGAGGAGTCTCCTCAATAGACCCCTCACCCCTTACTCCGTTTCTGGTGGAGCAACTCACCAGAGGCAGTTTCAGCATTTGAGGACTGAGGTTTAAAGGTAGTGGCAGAATGTGTGGTGTAAAAAGTATTGGAAGGCATGGAAGGCGGGAAGGAGGATGGGCAAAACCGAGGCAAAGGACTTCCCTGGCTGTGCAAACAGCACACGTACACGTCGGTATGCCTCTGGAAAACTAACTTTCGCCTTGTTCCTTATTACTAATACTTCTTTTTCAAAGTTGTAACTTTTATATTGCTTTTAAGAAACTTCATGGGCCTCTTTGCAGTGGTAACAGCATATTGGACCTGGATAGTCGTCATCTCCTTGATGACCTGTTGTACCACACTTTACACAAACTCTTGGTTGTGCAGCATCGGAATTAAATAATATAATAATTTTGTATTTACACTGACTGCAGATAACACTATTTTTCCCATAAAGAATTAACATAAAAAAGTTAATGTGGAAGAAAAAAAAGTGCAATTGTATCAGTATTTAATCGGTAAAAAAATATTTATAATGGTGAAAGTATGTTGCCAAATGTAAGATAATCCCGTTTTCTGTTAATGTGGTTCCCGTTGTCTGTTAATATGCATTCAACCTTCTGCGGAAGACCTAAGTATTTATATATATATATGTATTTATATATATATATTTATATATATGTATTTACATATATGTATTTATACATATGTATTTATATATATGCATTCATATATATGTGTTTATATATATGTATTTATATATATGTATTTATATATATATATATATATATATATATATATATATATATATATTGTTACGCGGCCGCCTCGTCTCTCTGCCACCAACACAAGGCAGGCTAGGCAGACGGCGTGCTATCCACAGGGTCGTGAACACTGAACAGCTCCAAGAGGCACCGAGCACCACAGCGTCCCAGAACACCAAGAGGGGAAACGCCAAGTGGCGAGGCAGGGCACGAAATAAACACAAAATGACAGTCTTTCCTTTATTTACACAAGTTATTTACCCGTACACTTTTCTATAGGCACAATACAGGGGGAAACCAGCATGTCACACTGCACAATACAGCTTATAACAGGGCAACACAAAGTTTATCAGGTCACAAAGGCACACACGAGGTCTTCACAGGAGCAGCACCCAACCGCGTCTCTCTTGGCTTGTTCTTTCGCTCCTCCGCTCACAGCCAGTTGCGTCATGTTTGCCCAGGTCCCTTCATGTTAACACATGCCCAGGTCATCCTTTTCATGTTAACATATGTTTCGCACAGAGACAAAGACCCACTGGCGTAGCAATATGTATATATAGGTATGAATATATATGTATGTATGTATATATATGTATGTATATATATATATATATATATATATATATATATATATATATATGTATGTATGTGTGTGTATGTATGTATGTATGTATATATATATATATATATATATATATATATATATAATATACATATACATAATCATACATATACATACATATACATACTATACATAAAATATACATACATATACATATATACATATATATATATATATATAAAAGATAGATAGATGATAGATTATAAAATAATAATAATATATATATAATATAAATATATATATATAATTATATATAATATACATGATAAATATAATATATATATATTTTAATATAAATATATATATACTATATATATATTAAAAAAT
>NW_023647689.1:0-7126 GCF_015228065.2 Penaeus monodon
ACACAAAAACCCCACCAAAACCACCAACCAAACCCCACCCCACCAAACCACACACACCCCCCCACACCCCCCCAACCCCCAAAAACACACAACACACAACAACCCAAAACCCCCCACACACACCCAAAAAACACAAACACCACCACACCCACACCACACCCCCCCCACACCCCAACAACCCAAAACCCAAAACACACGCACGCAACCCCCCCCACGCCAAAAAATAAAAATATATTTATAATATTTATATATATATATATAAAAAAATATTTATATAATATATATAATTAAAAAATTTAAAATAAAAACTCACAAACACAACACACCCACCACGGATTTTATTTTTTTAAATATTATATTAAAAATATTTTAAAATAATATTTATTTAAAAATTTATTTTTAAAATATATAATATATATATATTTTATAATATATATTTAAAACCCTTTTCAATATATTTTTTTTTCTTTCTTTTTCCCCCTTTTCTTTTTCTTTTTCTTAAACTTTATTCATTTTTTTACATGGGAAAAACGCTATGATGTTCCCGGTTTTTTGGGAATACTTTTTAATGGCCGATGCCCCTTCCCCGAACCAAAACCCCCCCCCATTTACCCCCCGGGGGTGGGGGGCCGGGGCCCCCTGCCTTTCGGCTGACTTGGGGCCCCCCCCATGGTTTGGTAAAACATTTCCCCCCCCAGTGGGGGTTTGGGCCCCCCCGGGTATTGGGATTGCCCCCCAAGTGTTAAAAAAATTGGGGTAAGGGATTTTTTTCCCACCCCAGGGCCCAGGTAGGCATTTTCCCCCCCCAAATGGCTAAGGGATTTGGGCCCCCCCCCCATGGCTTAGGTAGGCCCCTTTTGGGCCCCACCATGGCTAGTAAATTTTTTTTCCCCCCCCCATGGGGCTAGGGAGGCATTGCCCCCCATGGGCTAGGTAGGTTTTGCCCCCCCCCACTGGGGGTTTGGTAGCATTGTCCCCCCCCGTGGCTTGGGTAGGGCTTGGGGCCCCCCCCCAATGGCAGGGAGGTTTGCCCCCCCATGGGCTAGGGAGGCATTGCCCCACCCCCTGGGGGATAGGTAAATTTTTCCCCCCCAGGGGGGTAGGTAGGGGATTTTCCCCCCCCAGGGGTAGTAGGATTTTCCCCCCCCACTGGGGTAGGTAGGAAAATTGCCCACCCCCCCTCTAGGTTAAGGTTGCCCCAAACCCCCTGGCTAGGTTAAAGGCATTGCCCACCCCCGTGGAGGTAAAGGATTTTTTTTCCACCCCTGGGCTAGGTAGGATTGCCCCCCCCCCACTGGGCTAGTAGGGATTTTCCCCCCCCCATGGGGCTAGGTAGCCATTCCCCCCCAATGGGTAGGGAAGGGCCCCCCCCCCCAAAGGGGTTTTTTAGGATTTTTCCCCCCCAGGCTAGGTAAGGATTGGCCCCCCATGGCTTAGGTAGGGGATTGCCCCAATGGGCTAGGTAAGGGGATTTTCCCCCCCCCCATTGGCAGGTAGGCATTGGTCCCCCCCCATGGCTAGGTAGCATTTTCCCCACCCAGTGGCTAGGGAGCAATCGGTACGGTTCCTTTGCCCAAGGGGAAAAAAAAAACGCGTCAACATTAAGGTATTAGCCGCCCGAAAAGGTTGAAACCCAGAGGGGAAAGGGGGGGAAAAGAGACGTAGGGTTTTAAAAAATGTCCCCCCTTTTTTCTTTGGTTTTCCCCTTTACATGTTTTTTTTTTTTCTCGTTCCCCCCTAAATTTAAACGTTTAATTTTTCTTTTTATAAAATTTTTATTTCTTTTTACTTTTTTTTTTTTTTTTTTTTTTTTTTTTTGTTTGGTCTTTTTTTTTTTTTTTTTTTTGCCCCCCATTTTTTTACTTTTTTTTTTTTTTGTTTAAATGATCTCAATCTTTTCCCCCCTCAGTTTTTTTTTTTTCCCGGTCCCCCCTTATATTTTTATTTTTTTTTTTCCCAAAAACCCCTTTTTTTGCTTTACTAATTTTTCCCTTTTTTTACAGATTAAGATTTAAAAAAAAAACCCCTTTAAAATTTTTGGGGTTTAAAAAATTTTTTTAAAAAAACTCAGCAGTATTTTGAATCCCCCATTTTCTGTTTTTTACCTTTTTTTCCCCCGGGGGAAATTAAAAACTGCCAAAAAATAGTGAAAAAAAAAGGAAAAAAAAAAAAAAAAAAAAAAAAAAAAAAAAAAAAAAAAAAAATTTTGGGGACCTTACCCCTTTAAAAAAAAATGGGGTAATTTGTTGTTATAAAAAAAAAAGGTTTTTTAAAAAAAATAAAAAAATTTAAAAAAACGGGGAAAAAAAATTAAAAAACAAAAAATATTTTTTTCAATTCCTTTTTTCCCCAAACAATCTATTTTCCTTGAGTGTGTTTTTCCAATAAGCGTTTTAATTTCCCAGAATTTGATTGCTTTTTTTAAAAAAATTTTGGAGTTTTTTTTTTTTTTTTTTGTTTTTTTTTTTTAAATTCTAAAATTTTTTGGTTTTCCCCCCCTTTTTTAAATTTTTTTTTTTTTTAAAAAAATAAAATGATAATGGGGGAATAAAAAATAAAAGGTAAATGATAAAAAATTTTCCCTTTTTAAAAACAAAAAATTAAAAAATTTCCTCATTCTATCCTTTTCAATTTTTTAAATATTTCATTAAAAATCGTACAAAAAAAATTTCCAAAAATAATTTTAAAAATTCAAAAATTTGTTTTTCATAATTTTTTATTTTTTCGTTTTCCCCCTGCCTAAAAGAAGTCTTCTCCCCCCCTTTTTTAAAATTTCTTCCTTAAAAAATAATGATACTATTTTTTTTGTTTTTAAAAACTGGCTTTTTTTAATTTTTTTTTTTCAAATAAAAAAAAAATTTTCCCTCAGGGGGGGAGGGGGGTTGCCAAAAAAAAAAAATTTTTTTTTCACCCCCGTGTATTTCGAAACTTTTTTAAGAAAAAAGTGCTTTTTATATTTTTATGCGCTTTGGGGGAAAAATGTAAAAATGGGAAATTTTTTGTGTTGGGGTTTTTGGTTTTTTTGTTTTGTGGTGGTTTGTTTGTGGTTGGGGGGGGGTGTTTTGTGTTTTTTGTGGGGTGTTTGTTTGGGGGTTTTTGGGGGTGGGGGGTGGTTTTTGGGGTTTTTTTTTTTTTGGTGAAGGGGGAGTGGTGGTGTGTTTTTGTTTATTTGTGTGTGTGTTGTGTGTGTGTGGTTTGGTTTTTTTTGTTTTGGGTTCGGGTGTTGACCAAAGAAAATGGAAAAAAAAAAAATGTTTTTCTGCCTTGTCGAAAAAACATCCTTTTGGCCCCCCAAGGTTTTTTTGGGAAAAAAAGGACGTTCGGACAAAATTGTAAAAAAATTTTCCATCATGTTGTCGTGGGGGGGGTTCTCAGCTTCTGGAGGAGAGGAAAAATTGGGGAAGGAGTAAGGGTGGGGGGCCCCCCCCCCTTTTTTCTTTCCCCCTTCTCTCCCCCCTTTTTCTCCCCCCTCTTCCCTCTCTCTTCCCCCCCCCTTTTCCCCCTTCCCTTTTCCCCCCCTTTTCTCTTTTCCCCCCCCCTTTCCCCCTTTCTCTCCCCTTCTTTCCCCTCTTCCCCTTTTTCCCCCCTTCCCCCCCTTCCTCCCTTTTCCCCCTGCCCCCCCCCCCCCCCTTTTCTCCCCCTCTCTCTCCCTTCTCTTTTTTTCTCCCCTTTTCTTCTTTTTTTCTCTCTCCCCCCCCATTCTTTTTTAAACCCTTTCACCCAAAAATTTTTTTTTTTTTTCCCCCCTTTCCCCCCAAAAAAAAACCCAAAAAAAAAAACCCCCCCCCCCCCCCCCCCCACGACCCCCCAACCCCCCCCCCCCCCCCCCCCCCCCCCCCCCCACCCCCCCCCCCAACCCCCCCCCCCCCCCCCCCCCCCCCACCTTTTTTTTTTTTTTTTATTTCTTTTTTTTTTTTTTTTTTTTTCTAAAAATTTTCTTTCTTTTTAAATTTTTCATTTCCCTTATCTTTTTTTTTTTTTTTATTTTATTTTTTTTATAATTTTTTTTATTTTTTTTGTTTTTCTTTTTTTTTTTTTTTTTTTTTTTTTTTTTTAATATTTTTTTTTTTGTTGTTTTTTTTTTTTTTTTTTTTTTGGGTTTGGGGTTTTTTTTTTTTTTTTTATTTTTTTTTAATTTTTTTTATTTTTTTTTTTTTTTTAAAAAAAATTTTAATTAAAATTAAAATATGTATTAATTTTAAAAAAAAAAAAAAAATAAAATAAAAAAAAAAAAAAAAAAAAAAAAAAAAATAAAAAATTAAATATTTAAATCAAAAATAATAAAAAAATTTTATTATTTTTACTGAAAAAAAAAAAAAGAAAAAAGAAAGGCGGGGGGGAGAAAAAGGGGGGGGGGAAAAAAAGGAGGAGAGAAAGAGAGAGGAGGAAAAAGAGAGAGGAGGGGGAAAAACAAGAAAAAAAGAGAGAAAAAAAACAAAGGGGGAAAGAGACAGGGAAAAAACAGAACAGGGACAGAGGGGAACCGAGAAGAAAGGAAAGAAAGGAAAACGAAAATTTTAAAATACCCTTTTTTTTTTTTTCTGTCTAAACAATTTCCACAAATTTCCCTTTACTGAAAAGGGAAAAAAAAAATAAAAAAAAAAAAAAGCCAAAAAATTTCTTTTAAAATAAATTACTACCCTTTGTGCAGTATTTTCAAAAGGGTTTTTTCCCCCTTTCTTTTTTCGAAACAAAACCATTAGATTAATGATTCCAAAAACGGACAGCCAACGCCCCCCGAAAAAAAAAAATCCACACAAAAAAAAAAAAAGAAAAAAATAAGAAAAGAAGAAAAAACAAGAAGAACAAGGAAAAAAAAAAAAGGGGGAAAAAGAAAGGGGAAAAGAAGAAAAAACACTATCTGCAAAAAAATTCCCCCTTCCACGGGGCGAGGGGAAAGTAAAAAAATCATCTTTTTATTTTTTTTCCCCTTTTTTCCCGTTTTTTTATTCCCCTGGCACGGGGGAATTGAAAAACGCTGCAAGTCCGCCCTCATTTTTTTTAATTAATTCAACTCAAACCCCTGAACCTTTTTTAGGGTAAAAAAAAGAGGGGAGTGAGAAATTGTCGGAAAAAAGGGGTTTTTTTATTTTGTCCTTTCCAATTTGGAAGTTTTTTTAAAGGTTTTTTTTTTTTTCCCCCTTTTTCTTTTTTTTAAAAAGTTTTTTTTTTAAAAAAGTGTTGGGGGCAAAAAGGGTTTTACTGTAGGGTTTTCAGTTTTTTTGGCGGAAAAGATAAAAAAACAAAAATTCATTACTTTTTTTTTTTAAAGTCTTAAAATTTTCTATCCTGTACAATTTTCTGATTTTTCAAAATTTAGGGGCCTTTCCCCCCCGAAAATTTTTATTTTAAAAGATTATAGCTACCATCCTTATTTTTTAAAATTTTTATTTTATTTTATTATTTTATTATTTAAAAATAATATAATATATAATATTTTTAAAATATATATAATTTTATATATAATATATTTTTAATTTAAAAAAAATCATTAAGCATAACCTCCAATCTTTACAATCATCAAAATTCATCCCTCTCAATTTCCCCCCACATCAGTTATCATTATTATCATCATTTTTATCTCTTTTTTTTTTATTTTTTTCTTTTTTTTTTTTTGTAAAATATTTATTTATTATATTTTTAAAAAATATAAAAAATATATATTATATATTATATATTTATATTTTTGTGTGTGTTGGTTGGTGTTTTTGGTGGGTGTGTGTTGTGTTTTGGTGTGTGTGGGCATGGTGTGAGGGTTTTTTTTGTTTAGTATTTTTTTCCTTTGTTTTTTTTTGAGGGGGCCCCAAAAACCCCCCCAGAGGGGCGGGAAAACGCTTGGGGTTCTGAGAATTTTTTTAAGCCCCCGTTTTACAATCGGTTCTCAAAAAAGAGGGGGCCTTTTTTTTTTTTTTTTTTTTCCTTGCCCCCGGGGCTTCTCGGGTTTGGGAATGGGGCTGCTTTTTAAATCCCCCCCTGCCTTTTCTAAAGCGGTTTTTTTAGTTTTTAAATTTTTATATTTTTTTTTTTTATAATTGTTTTTAAAATTTCTTTAAAAATAAAAGAATTTTAAAAAATCAATCTTCCACTTTCTTTAAGGATTAATTTCTCTTTACCTATACATTATTATTACTCCTGTTTTATATCATTACAAAACCATTATCAATAATTTTATATGTCCCTCCTTTATTGCATTATACTACCATCACCCTTTTTAAACCACAACACATTTTTTTCGTTATTCATTTGTACGAAACACGACATAGTCCCCAAGGCGTTTTTAATGGTTTCTATCGTGTGTTTAAAAAGAGGCCATTTCCCTCTCTTAAGCCTTAGTGATAGTCTCCCCTGAGGGCAATCATGGGGATTGCTTTCATAACTCTTTCATAACATTGGCTTTATTCATGCTCCATCTCTGAAGTAATTTTGTTCATAGTTTTTTTAACTGAACAAAAAGTTTTTGTGCATATTTCCGTTTTTGGGGCTTAAATAAAACTTTTTTATAAATAATTTATTTATGTGTTTTTTAAATTTTTTTCATTATTTATTTTTATTAAATTTTTAAATTTAAAATTTATTATTATTATTATTATTGATTTTTTATAATTATATATTTTTATTTTTATTATTATTATTTATTATTATTATTTATTATTATTATTTATCATTTTTTTAAATTAAACATTATTATCATCATTTTATTATCTATTAAATATCATTTTTAATTAATGTTATCATTGTTACCCATTATCGTATCATTATTTTCATTTATTAATCAAATAATTAACAATCCTTTTTAATATCTTTTGAATATTTTAAAATGCTATTAATTAGAAATTTATTTTTTTGATTATTTACTGCGTTTTTTTTCTTTGATATCCTGCATTTTTTTTTTTCCCTGTAATCCTGGACGTTTCCACATGTACAAGATTTTTTGGGTTTTTTTGGGGTTTTCTTGGGTTGTTTGCTTTAATTGTTTTTGTTAGCTTTGGTTTGGTTTTGTTATTTGTGAAAACCCCAAAACACACCACACCCCACAACACAAACACAACAACCCAACAAAACAAACACACACCACACACACACAACAACAAAAAAATATTTTTAAAAATTTTTAAAATTAAAAATT
>NW_023647690.1:0-7125 GCF_015228065.2 Penaeus monodon
TTTTTTAGAGGGGGAGTGCTGTTGCGTGTTTTGTGTGTTGGTTTTTTTTTGGTCTGTATATTTTTTGGGTTTTTTTTATTGGGCTTCTTTGTAGAGAAAAAAAAAAAAAAAAAAAACAAAAAAAAGCCACAAAAAAAAAAAAAAAAAAAAATTTTTTTTTACTATACCAAAGGGAAATAAATTTAAGGCCCCTCGGGCCAGAATTATCTTTCCTTTTTTCCTTTCCCCTGAAGTTAAAACTAACTTTTTTTTTGGGGGGCACTCCCCACTCCCCTCCCCTTCCTCCTTTCCCCAAATCCACCTCTCTTCCTTTTCCCTTTTCCCCTTTCCTCCCCCCCTCCTGCTCCCACCCTTTTCCTCCACCTAACCCCCCTTATTTTTTCCCCCTCCGCTTTCCCGCTGCCTTCCAGACCTTCTTCCTCCTACTTCCCCTACCCCCACCGAAACCCCGCTAACACGCCTCCCCACCCCTTGCCGATTGGCTACAATTGCCCAATCGGGCACAAATTCAGCGGGTCCCAAATCTTCGGCCCGGGCTAAGGGCAGTTAACCGGGGGGAGGGAAGGCCCATTGGGGGAAAAAGAGGGGGGTTCGGAAAAAGGGAGGGGTCGGGAAGGGCGAGAGAGGGAAGGCGGGAGGGTTCCCCGAATTGGGAAGGAAAAAATGGGAGAGGGGGGTTCCCACAGGTTTTTTAGGGAAGAGGTGGGGTAAGGGGGAGGGGGGAAGGGAAGAAAAAAAGGGGGAAAGGGGGGTAAGGGGGGAACAAGGGGAGGAAAGGAAAGGGGGGGAGGGGATGGGGGGTTCTAAAGGGGAAGGTGGGCATACGTCAATTTCAGCAAACATTTTTCTTTCCTCAGGCAACCTAATTTTCCCTTGGGAAGGACTTCGGGGGGCTCCAAACCCAAAGGAAGGAAGGTTTTGGGGGGGAAAAGGGGGAAAGGAAAAAAAAAAGGAGAGAGGAAAAAGGAGGAGGATAAGGGGGGGAGGGGTGAGGGGGGGGGATAAGGGGGGGGGGGGGGGGGAGGGGAGGGAAGGGGGGAGGAGAGGGAAAGGGAGGGAGGAAAGGGGGGAAAGAGGAGGGGAAAGGGGAAAAAAGGGAGAGAAAGAGAGGGATAAGGAGAGAGGAGGGAATAGAGGAAGAGGAAAAGGAAGAGAAAGAGGTAGGGGGAGAAGAATAGAGGGGAAGGGGGGAGAAAAGGGGAAGGGGAGAGGAAAGAAAGGGAAAGAGGAGGGAATAAGGAAGAAGGGAAGAGGGGGGGAATTGAGGGAAAAGAGGAGGGGAGGGAGAGAGGAATACGGGGAAGAAGAGATAGAGGTAAGGAAGGAGGAAAGGGAAGGAGAAAGAAAAGGGGAGAAAAGAAGAAAGGGAGAGAGGGAGGGAATACGGGAGAGCAAGGGGAGAAAGGGGAAAAGGAGGAAAGGGAGTAGGAGAGAGGGATAGGGGAAAGAAGCCAAGAGGGAGAAAAGGGGAGATAAGGGAAAAAAGGAGCGAAGAGGAAATAAGGAAAAGAGGAAATAGGGGGAGGAAGACAGAAGAAAGGAAAAAAAGGAGAAGAAGAGAGGGGGGGAAGGAGGGGAAGCCAGAGAAAAAAAGGAGAATAGGAAAAGGGAGAAGGGAAAAAAGGGAGAGAAAGGGAAAAGAAGGAGAAAGAGAAAAGAGTTGGAGAAAGGGGAAGAAGAGAAAAAAAAAAATGAAGAGAGGGAAGAAAAAAAAGGGGAAGTCAAAAGGGGAGGAAAAGAAAAAAAAGAAAAAAGAAGAAAAGAAAACAGAAAGGGAAGGGAGAGAAAAAGAAAGAAGAGAGGAGAAAAAAAGGAAAAAAAAAAGATGAAGAAAAAATAAATAACAATAATAATAAAAAAAAAAAATTTAAAAATAATAACTAACAAAATAAAACTAAAAAAAATAATAATAATAATAAATTAAAATAATAATACAATATAAATAATTAATAAATAAATAAATTAAAAAATAATAATAATAAATAATATAATATATTAAATAATAAAATTAATAATAAAATAAATAATATAATAAAATAATTAAATAATAAAAAAAATAAAACAAACCAAAATAATACAAAATAAACAAAACAATGAAAGCAAAAACTTAATAAAAATCGCAATAATAAAAACGAAACAGAAATAAAAATAAATAATAAAATAATAAACAAAATTTTTGTATATAATAATAAAAATAAAATAAAAAATAAACCCAAAAGGTGAAAAAAAAAAAACAAAAAAAAAAAAAAAAAACGCTTTTTGGGGGGAAAAAAAAAAAAAAAAAAAAAAAAGAAAATAAGGGGTTTTTTTCCAAAAAAAAGGGGAACCCCCCTTTTTTTTGGGACTCAGAAAAAAAATGTGTTAAATTTTTTTTTTTTTCGCTTTTTGGTTTTAAAAAAAATGACGTGGTTTTTTTTCCCCTTTCTCTTTTTTTTTTTTTTTTTCTTGTTTTTTTTTTTTTTTTTTTTTTTTCTTTTTTTTTTTTTTGTTTTTTTTTTTTTCTTTTTTTCTTTTTTTTTATTTTTTTTTTTTTTTTTTTTTTTTTTTTTTTTTTTTTTTTTTTTTTTTTTTTTCTTTTTTTTTTCTTTTTTTCTTTTTTTTTCATTTTCTCCTAATTTTCCCTTTTTTTTTTTTTTTCCCTTTATTTTAAAAGCTTCCCAAAAAAAAAAATTATTTCACTGATGAAAAAATTTCCTCTTACCCCTTTTTTTTTCTTTTTCATTTTTTTGGTGTTCTTTTAGGCTTTTTTTTTATTTTCCCCTTTGTTGGCCTGTTTTTTCTTCGGTTTTTTTTTTTTTTTTTGTTTTAATTTTTTTTTTTTTTTAGGGGTTTTTTTTTTCCTGTTTTTTTTGTTTTTTTTTTTTTTTTTCTTTTTTTCCTTTTTTTTTCTTTCTTCTTTTAGCTTTGTTGGAATTTTTTTTTTTTTTGTTATTAATTATTATTATTATAAAAAATTTTTATATTATTATTAAAATTTAAATTTTTTTTAATTATTATTTTTTTATTATTATTTACGTTTTTTATTTTTACCATTGTTTATTACCATATTTTTATTGTTTCCCCTTAATTTATTTATTTTTTTATTTCATTAATCATTAATAAGCAATTTGTATTTTTAATTTGGGGTTTACTAATTTTCCCCCTTTTTTTATTTTCACAAATTAGGGATTAATAAAAAAACAGTAAATAATTAAAATTAATAAATTTATTCTGGTTATATATTTATTGTTTTTGGAAAAAAATTTGGGAAAAAAAATTATAAGATAGAAAATTTATATGTAAAAGGTAATTTTTGATTTTTTTAATAAATAATAAAAAAAAGTGATGGTAATGATAAAAAGGATGGTTTATAATTTAAAAAGACAATTTTAAAAGGCTAATGAAAAAAAAATTGAAAAAAAAAAAAAAAATAAAAATTTTTAAAATAAAAAACGATTCTCAAAAAATGATTTTGGGGGAAAGTATTGTAAAAAATTTATTGTAAAAAAGAAAAAATAAAAAAATTTTTAAAATAAAATAATTTAAAAAAATAATCAAATAAAAAATAATAAAATAAAAATATTTAAAATAATGGGTTAAAAATTTTTAAAATTTAAAAAATTTAAATAAAATAAAAAAAAATAATTTAAAAATTTAATAAAAAAAATAAAAAATTTAAAATTAAAATAATAAAAATAATTTAAATTTAAATTTTGTGGGAAAAAAAAACAAATGTAAAAACCCCCCAAAAAATAATAATTAAGTAGAAGGCAGGAATAAAAATATTTTAAAAAAAACAATAAATGAAATTATTTAATTATTATTTTTTTATTTTTTTATCCTAAAAAGATGAAAAATTTAAAAAAAAATGGGGAAATTAATAAAAAAATAAATTGCTATTTTCTAAATAAGATAAATTTAAATGGGGCAATGATATAATTTAAAAAAAAAAACAATTTTCTTGGTAATAAAAAAAAAATGGTAAAAAATAAAAAACGGTTAATAAAAAATAAAATAAATTAATTTTTAAAAAATTTTTAATAAAAATGGATTAAAAAATAAAAAATAATAAAAAAATATTTTTTTTTGTAAAATATTTAAAAGGAAAAATAAAAATTTTAAAATAATTTTTAATAGTTTGTAATAAAATTAAAATAAATAAAAATAGTATTTTAAGGGGATAAAAAACAATAAATTAAAAAAAAAAATTTTGTTAATAATGGAGGGGAATGATAAAAAAACCCAAAAAAATTAAAAAATTAATGATAAATTTTTTAAATAAAAAAATAAAAAAAACAATAATGATAATAATTAAAAAAAAATTAAAATTAATAATAATTAAAAATAATAATAAAAAATTAAATTTAAAAAATTAATACTTAAAAATAAATAAATTTTTTTTTTTAAATTTTAAAAAAAAAATTAAAATAAAAAAAAATAAAATAATTTTAAAAAAATAAAAATATAAAAATTTATAAAAAAAAAATTTAAATTTTCCCCATACCCAAAATTAAATTTAAACAATTTATAAAATATAAATTGGATAAAAATATTTAGGGGGGGGAAAAAGTTTAAAAAATTTTGTAAAACAATAATAGGGAGGGATAAAAAGGGGTAAAATAAAAAAAAAAAAAAAATTATAAAAAAAAAATAAATTAAATAAAAAATATTTTAAAAAAATTAATATAAAATATAACAAAATAAAAAAAAAAAATAAAAAAATTAAATTTTTAATAAATATAAAAAAACAAAAAATAAAAAAAAAATGATAATAAAAATTCATTTATGGATTTTAAATAGTAAAAAAGTAAAAAAAAAAGTTTTTTATAATAATTTTTTTTTTTTTTTTAATGAAAAAATTAAAAAAAAAAATTAAAAATAAAAAATTAAAAAATAAAAAATTTTAATTTAATTTTAAAATCCTTTTTTTTTTTTTAAAAAAATTTTTAAAACAAAAAAAAAAATTAAAAAAAAAAAAAAAAAAATTCCCCAAAAAAAAGTCGAAAAAAAAGCGGCAAAATCTTTGCGAAAAAAAAATAGCCTTTTGGGGAGTAGAGGTTCCAAAAAAAAGAGGTTTTTTTTTTTGAATTCCCCTTTTTGATTGGAATTTGGCAAAATGGGGTTTAGGGTAAAAAAAATGGTTAAATAATTACCTTTGGGGAATCGGGGATTTTAATCATGGGGGGGGGAAAAAAAAAATGATGAATAAAAAAAGGTTTGGGGAATAAAAGATGGAAAAGTTTGAAAACAAATTTTGATAAATTTACTTAATTCATTTATGATATTAATTCATTATTATTTTAATTTTAATTTATTATTTAATTTATTTTTAATTTATTTATTAATTATTATTATTTATTTATTATTATTAATTATTAATTAAAATTATTTATTATTAATCCTTTCTTTTATTAAATTATAAAATTTTTGCCAAAAAAAAATAAATAATATTTATAACTGTAATAATAACAAATTAATTAATAATTTAATAAAAATATAGAATTTTATTTAAAATAGGTTTTGGTATAAAATAATTTTGGGTTTTTTAACCCTTTATTTTTTTTTATATTTCATTTTATTATAAATTTTTTTAAAATAGTAGTATAAAAAATGCTAAAAAATAATTTCTTAATAATTAATATTTTTACAGTAAATAACGAGAATTTGATTAGAATAAAAAAGTTATAAAATAATAAAAAAATAAAATCCGTTTTAAAAATTTTTTATAATTAATTTAATTGTTAATTTATATTTATTATTTTGGTTGTTATTAGTTTTAGGTTGGCAAAAAAAAAAAAAACATTAATTAATAAAACTGGCAATAAATTTTTCAAATTAAAAAGGGTTTAATTTAATTTTTCAAAAATAATGATGATAAATAATTGCAAAATAAATGATGATAATGATGGGTGATAATTGTGGGGTATAAATTGATTTGGGTAAATGATTGATTGATAACCCATTTGTAAATGATTGATAAATTGATTAATTAAAATTGTATTTATAAATAAAAAAGGAATTTCTCCTATTTTAATAAAAAAATAAAAAAAAAAAAAAAAAAAAGGAAAAAAAAAATTCCCAAAAGTCGAAAAAAAGCGGGCAAAAAAAAAATCTAGCGGAAAAAAAATTATAGCTTTTTTTGAAAAGGGTTAGAGTTCCAAAATGGACGTTTTTTTTTCGATTTTTTCTCTTTTGATTGGGTTTTTTGGGGCCAAAATGGGAAATTTAGGGTTAATAAATAATTAATTTAATTACTTAGGAAATATCCAAATTTTGTTATCAAAAATAAAGATGATAAAAAGGGAAAATAAGAGGAAGGTTTGAAAAAAAAAACCATTTTTGATAAAATTTTTCTAATATCATTTAAGATATTCCCACCACTATCCCCAGTAGTCCTTTAGCATTCCCAAGCGGGGAAATTTCTGTACAGATTTAATTGCTAGCTGTTTTAGCTAGAAAAAAAACATTTATTCCAAAATATCCTTATCCCTCCTAAACAAGCTTAGAGAAAACCTGCAAAAAACTAGTTCAGTAGATAAAAATTTGGATTAAACCCCCAAACCCAGGGAGCTGGGGGGACAAAAAAAATTTAACAAAAAACCCCGTTTACCAGTGCTGTAAGATTTTTTTTGAAGATCCCCCAATTTCAGTTAAATGTAAAATATTTTTTCAATAAAGCCTACAAACAACTCTTGTAGATTTACCTTGGGTAAAAGCCCCAAAAAAAGGTGAAAATTTGAAAAGAAAAAGGGATTTAAAACAAAAAACTAAAAAAAAGGGGGGGGGGCCAGGTAAAAACCTTGCAAGAAAAAACCAGTAAAAATTTTGCATTTGAATATTAGGGGGGGACTTTCCTTAAAAAGGGGGGTGAGGGGGAAATTTAAAAATGTGTGCATTACAAAACAAGCAAAGTGGGTTTCACAATTTTTTTATATTTCTTAAAATATTAGGGAACAATAAAAAAGATGGAAGGCTGGCTGGGGTCTATAATATTTCCCCAAAATTTTTCTCTTTTCTCTAACCTGTCTTAATTTTAAAAAAAGAGACGTGGTCTTTCAAACAACCAACCAACAAAAACAAAAAAAAAAATTAAAAATGTAGTTAGCTAGAGACACACAACCAAATCAACATTTCCCGTTTAAAAGT
>NW_023647691.1:0-7124 GCF_015228065.2 Penaeus monodon
TCACACCAAGAATATCCTTGTATCAAAAGGAATCCAAAAACCAAAACCCAAAATATCTTATCGCTCTCTCTTCCCCTCGCTTTTCTCTCTTTCCTTTTCTTTCCCCTCTCTCTCTCTCCCTCTCTCTCTCTCTTTCCCCTCTCTATCTCCTCTCTCTCTTCTTCTCTCTCCTTCTTCTCTCCCTCTCTTTTTTTTTCCCTCTCTCTCTCTCTCTCTCTTTTCTCTCTCTCTCTTTTTTTCTCTCCTCGCTCTCCGCTCTCTCTCTCTCTCGCCTCTCGCTCTCTCTCTCTCGCTCTCGCTCTCGCGGGCTCTCTCTCGCCTCTCTCTTTTCCCCCTCCCTCCGCGTTCTATCTCTTTTCTCTCTTTTCCTTCTCCTTTCTCCCTCTTTCTCTCTTCTTCCTCTCTATCTTCCCTTCCCCTCTTTTCCCCTCTTCTCTCTCCTCTCTCTCTCTCTCTCCTCTCCTCTCTCTCTCTTCTCTTTCTCTCTCTCGCTCTCTCTCTCGCGCTCTCTCTCTCTTCCCCTCTCCTCGCGCCTGTCTCTTTCTCTCTCTCCTCTCCTCTCTCTCTCTCTCTCCCTCTCCTCCCCTCTCTCTCCTCTCTTTTCTCTTCTCTCTCTCCCCTCTCTCTTTCTGTGTGTTTGGTTGTGTGTGGTGTTTTTTTGTGTGGCATGTTCTCTCCTCTCTCTCTCTCTCTCCTCCTCTCTCTCCTCCCCTCTCTCTCTTCCCTCCTCTCTCTCTCTCCCCTCTATCTATCTATTTCTATCTTCTTCTATCTATCTATCTTTTTCTATTACCTATCTCCTACTATCTATCTATCTATCTACTATCTATCTATCTATCTTTTTCGATCTATTGTGTGGGGTGTGTGGGTGTTTTTCTCTCTCTCTCTCTCCCTCTCTTCTCTCCTCCTCTCCCCCTCTCTCTTCTCTCTCTCTTCTACCCCCCCCCCCCTCTCTCTATCTATCTAGCATCTTCTGTCTGTCTCCCGTTCCCCACTTTCTCTTCCTTTTTCCCTCCTTCAGTCTATCTATCTGCTTCTTATCTATCTATCTTCCCTCCCTCTATATCTTCTGTCTCCTCCCTCAAAATCTATCTATCCCCCCCCCCCCCTATATCCTCTATCTCACTCCCTCTATGTCTATCTTTTGTCTTTTGTCTATCCTATATTTCCCCCTTTCTTTCTTAAAACATTTTCCCGATTCATCGAAATTTTGTAATTTTTGATTTCTAGTCCCTTAAAATTTCCCTCTCCCCCCTTCTACCCCCCCCCCCCTCTCCCCCCCCCTCCACACTCTTACCTCCCCTCTCCCTTCTCCCTTTCCCCAAACCCCTCTACACAGCCTACCTTCCCCTCCCTTTCCCTCTCCCCTCCCTTACTCTTTCTCTCTCCCTTTTCTTTTTTCATTCTCCCCTTGCTCTTTTTTCCCTCTTTTTTCCTTTCTCTTCCCTTTTTCTCTTTTCCTTTTTCCCTTTCTCTCTTCCTTTCCTTTCCCTCTTCCCCCTTTTTTTTTCTCCTTTTCCTATTTTTCAAGCCTCCTTCCCCTCCCCCTTTTCCCCTTTCCCCTTCCTTTGCTCTTTCCCCTCTCCCTTTTTCTTTTTTCATTTTCCCTTATCTCTTTTTTTCTCCCTTTTTTTTTCCCTTCCCCCCCTCCTTACTCTTTCTCTCTCCCCTTTTTTCTTTTTCATTCTCCCTTAGCTCTTTCCTTCCCTTTCTGTCTTTCCTTCTTCCCTTTCCCTTAGCTCTTTCTCTCTCTCTTTTTCTTTTCATTCTCCCTTAGCTCTTTCCTTCTTCCCTTTCCGTCTTTCCCTTTTCCCCTTTCCCCCTTTCCCCTTAATTTTTCCCCCCCCCTACCTCCCTCCCCTCCTTTCCCCCCCCTCCCCTTTCCCCCCCTCAAATCCTTTACTCATTTCCCCAACCCTCCTCCAAACCCCCCTCCCCCCCCTCTACCCCCCCTCTCTCCCTTTTTCCCCACCTCCCCCCCTCCCTCTTCCCCCCCACTAACCAGCTTCTCCACGCCCCACCGCTTCCTCTTTTCCCCCCCCTTCTCTTCCCCCTACCTTCCCCCCCTTTCCTCTTTCCCCCACCCTCTCCTCCCCCCTCCCCTCTTCCCCAACCCCTCCCCAACCTTACCCTCTTTCCTACCACCTCCCCCCCTCTCCTCTTCCTCGTACCTCCCCCCCCCTCTTCCCTTTTTTTTCCCCCACCCCTCTCTCTCTCTCTCTCTCTCTCCTTCCCCTTACCTCCCTCCCCCTCTCTCTTTCCCCACCCCCCTCCCCCCCCCTCTTTCCTCTACCCCCTCCCCCCCCCTCTTTCCCCCTTTCCTCCCTCCCCCCCTCTCTCTTCCCCCTCCTCCTTCCCCCCCCTCCTTTTCCCCCTACCTCTCTCTCCCCCTCTCTCCTTCCCCCTACCTATTCTCCCTCCCTCCCTTTCCCCCCCACCCCCCTTTTCCCCCCCTCCCTTTCCCCTCCCCCCTCCCCCCCTCTCCTTTCCCCTACCTCCCCCCCCCCCTCCTCTTTCCCTCTACCCTCCCCCCCCCCTCTCTCTTTCCCCCTACCTCTCCCCTCTCTCTCCTTCCCCCTACCTATTTTTCCCCCCTTTTCTCTCCTTCCCCCCCCACCTCCCCTTTCCCCCCCTCCACTTCCCCCTACCTCCCTCCCCCTCTCTCTTTCCCTCTACCTCTCTCTCCCCCTCTCTCTTTCCCCCCCACCTCCTCTGCCCTCTCCCCCTTCCCCCCCACCTCACTCTCCCCCTCTCCCTTCCCCCCTTTCCTACCTCTCCCTCTCTCCCCTTCCCCCTGCACACGTAAAAGGTTAATGGTAATCATATTTCCCCAATTTGTGCAAAGGGGTCGGGGTGAAAAGTTGTTGGCGACCTGGGTCCTTTTCACGTGTAGGGACGAGGAAGATGATGATGATGATGATGATGATTGAGGGAGGAGGGGGAGGAGGGGGGGAGGGGAGGAGGGAAGGAAAAGGGGGAGAAGGAGGGGAGGAGGGAGGAGAAAAAGGGAAGAGGGAAGGAGGAAAGGGAGAGGGAAAAAGAGGAGGAGGGAGATAGGGGAAATTGATGAATGGAAAATGAGGAGGGGGAGGGGGAGAGGAAAGGAAAGGAGGGGAAAAGGAGGAGGAAGGAGGAGAAAGGAAGAGGAAAGGAGGAAAGGAGTGGGGAGAGGAGGGAGATAAAAAAAGGGGGCTGGGAAAAGGAGAAAGGAAAGGGAACGAGGGGAAAGGGGGGAGAAAAGGATAGGAAGAGGGGGGGAAGAGGGAAAGGGGACAGGAAAAGGGGATAGGAGGGGGAGGAGGCGGTAGAGAAGGGGGGGGAAGGAAGGAAAGAAAAGGAATAGGGAAAAAGGGGGGGGGGGAGGGAAAAGGAGAGGAAAAGGGGAAAAAGGAAAGAGGGGAGGAATTTTGATCGTGGATGAGAAGAGAGGGGAGGTAGGAAAAGGGAAGGGAAAATAGGGGGAGGGGGAGGGGGAAGGATAGGAAAAAGAAGGTGAAAAATTTGGGAAATGGTGTGGCTTGGAGGGGGATGGAAAGGAAATGGGGAAAAGAGAGAGTGGCGGGGGGAAAAAGGAAAAGAGAAGGAAGGAGAGGGAAGCAGATGAAGGGGAGAGGAAAACGAGCTGAAAGGATAAAGGAAAGGGAAAAAAAAAAAAGGAAAGAGGAGAAGAATATAAAAAGATAAAAAAGAATGGAAGGGGGGAGAGCGAGAGAGAGAGAGAGAGAGGAGGAAAAGAGAGAGAAAGAGAGAGAGAGAGAGAGAGAGAGAGAGGGAAGAAAGAAGAAAAGAGAACAGAAGAGAGAGAGATAGACAACGAACAGCAGACATACACACCGACAAAATACATCGAAAACAGACAGAGAAGAGAGAAACTTGGACACCTTGGTAAAAAAGTGGGTAAGAGAGGGGGAATAAAAAAGGGGAAAACGGAGAGGGAAAAGAAATCGTAACATGTTTCGGCGTGTTTGTCTCTCTACTTCCGGGGAATTGACCGGAAATTGATTGATGACGGGAAAATTTGGGGAAATTTTGAAAAAAAAAAAAAAAAAAAATCCCTACGCCTGGAGGCGGGAATCGAAAATGCGGGATACAATTTGATTCGAAAACAAAAAATTTTCTTTTTCTTTTTCCCCCTACCTCCCCCCCCCCTCTCTTTTTCCCCCTACCTCCCTCCCCCCTCTCTCTTTCCCTCTCTCCCTCCCCCCCTCTCTCTTTCCCTCTCTCCCTCCCCCTCTCTCTTTCCCTCTACCTCCTCCCCCTCTCTCTTTCCCTCTACCTCCTTCCCCCCTCTCTCTTTCCCTCTACCTCCCTCCCCCCCTCTCCTTCCTCTTATCCCTCTCTCTCTCTCCCCTCTCTCTCCTTCCTCCCCTACCTACTTCCCCCTTCTCTCCCATTACCCCTACCCTCCGTCCCCCTCTCCCCTTACCCCTACCTCCCTCCCCCCTCTCTCTTTCCCTCTACGCCCTCCCCCTCTCTCTTTCCCTCTACCTCTCTCTCCCTCTCTCTCTTTCCCCCCTACCTCACTCTCCCCCTCTCCCCTTCCCCCTTACCTACCTCTCCCTCTCTCCCCTTCCCCCCTGCAACACGGTAAAGAGGTTAATGGTGAATCATATTTCCCTACATTTGTGCAACGGGATCGGTATGAAATGTCTGTTGGCGAATCCATGGCCATGGCCTGTACACGTGTAGGGACGAGGAAGATGATGATGATGATGATGATGATGATGATGATGATGAGGAGGAGGAGGAGGAGGAGGAGGAGGAGGAGGAGAAGGAAGAGGAGGAGAAGGAGGAGGAGGAGGAGGAGGAGAAAGGAAGAGGAGAAGGAGGAACGGGAGATGGGAAAAGAAGAGGAGGAGGAGGAGATAGGAGAAGGGGGCAGGGAGAGGAGAAGGAAGAGGGAAGGCGAGGAGAAAGGGGGGAAAAAAAAAGATAGGAAAAGGGGAGAGGGGGGAGACAGGAAGAGGAGATTAGGAAGAGGGGAGAAGGCAGGGAGAGGGAAAGGGGGAGAAGGAGAGGAAAGAAAAAAGATAGGGGAAAGAGGGGGAGGAGGGGGAGAAAGGAGGAGGGGGAAAGGGGAAAATTGGAAGGGGAGGGGGAATTTTTTTATCGGGGGGGATAGAAGAAAGGAGGGGGGGGGGGAAGGGGGTGCGGGGGGAGGGGAAGGGATGGAAAAAAAAGGGGGAAAAATTTGGAAATGGTGTGGCTTGGGGAAGAATGGAAAAAGGAAATGGGAAAAAAAGAGGGGGTGGGGAGGGAAGAGGAAAAGAGGGAAAGGAAGGGGAAGGGGGAGGGGAAGAGCAAATGGAAAAAAGGGGAGGAAAAGGTGGGGAAAAGGGAAAGGGAAAAAGAAAAAAAAATAAAGAGAGGGAAAAGGAAAAGAAAAAGGAAAAATTAAAGAAAGAAAGGGGTAGGGGGGAGAGAGAGAGAGAGGGGGGGCGAGGGGGAGAGAGAGAATGAGAAAGGGGAGAAAAAGAGAGGGGGGGAGAGAGAGGGGAGGAGAGTAGACAGACAGAGGGCGACCAAAAAATACACCAGACAGAAAATACATACAGACAAACGACAGGGGAAAGAAGAAATTGGAGGGAAATTGGGTAAAAAGTGGATGGAGGGGAAAGGGGAAAATAAAAAGGAGGAAAAGGAGAGAGGGAAAAGAATCGAATTTTGCGGCGTGGGTTTTTCCTCTTAAATTCCCGGGAATTTAAACCCGGGGAAATTTTAAATTTGACTCGACGGGGAATTGGGGGACTTTTGAAAAAAAAAAAAAAAAAAACCCCACAGCCTGGGGGACGGAATTCGAAAAATGCGGGATACAATTTTTATTGAAATCAAAATTTTCTTCGTGGAAAAAAAAAGATGAAAAAAACAATAAAAAGGTATGGCTTTCAGTAATGACAGTTTTTTTTATTTTTTTGGAATCTGTGATGAAATTTGACGTCTTAATGAGCTTTTTAATTTTTGACTTAGTAAACAAAAAAAAAGGAAGGGAAAAAAGAAACGTAAAAGGAAGAAGAGAGAAGAGAAGGAGAGAGAGGGGGGAGGCAGACGACAGATAAAAAAGAAGAGGGGGTAAGATGGAGAATAAGAAGAGAGAGAGAGAGAGAGGCAGACGACAGTAAAGAGAGAGAGGAGGGGGTGAGAGCGAAAATGAGAGAGGAGGAGAGCGTGAGACAGAAGAGAGAGCAGCGTTATGAAAAAAATTAACAGCCAGACACTCCCTTTTTTCCCCTTTCCCCTGCCACCGCCTGAGAGCATTATTTTCCGAGAACTCAAATCAGGGAACTTAGCTTGAACAACGCAAGGAAAGGGCAAGGAAAATTTTGTTTTCTCTCTATCTAATATTATTTTCTTCTTCTAATCTCTCCTCTCCCTCCTCTTTTCTCTAATTCTTTTTTCTTCTCTCTTCTTCTCTCTCTCTCTCTCTCTCCTCCCCTCTCTCCCCTCCTCCTCTCTCTCTCTCTCTCCTCCTCTTTTCATTTTTTCTCGTTTTTTTTTCTCTCCCCCCTTTTTTTTTTTCCCCCCCCTTTTCCCTCCCCTCTCCTCCTCCTCCCCAAAAACCCCCCCCCCCCTTCTTTTCCCCCCCCCTCTCCCCCTTTTCCCCCCCCCCCCCTTTTCTCCCCCTCCCCCCTCTCTCTCTCCCCTCTCTCCCTTTCCCCTCCTCCTCCCCCTCTCCCCTTTTTCCCCTCTTTCCCCCCTTTTTCCCCCTTTTTCCTTCTTTCCATTCCTCTTCCCCTTTTTTCTTTGGCCCTTCCCCTGCTGTTTCTTTCCTTTTTGTTCTTTGTTTTTTTTTCTCCCCTTTTTCTTATTTTAGGGAGGGTTTTTTTTTAAAAAAAAAAAAAAAAAAACCATTTTAAAAAAAAAAGGGGGGGGTAAAAAAAAAAAAAAAAAAAAAAAAAAAAAAAAAAAAAAAAAAAAAAAAACCCCCCAAAAAAAAACCCTCTTTCCCCCCTCCTACGGGGGGTTCTTTCCCCCTTTTCTCCCCTTTTCTCTTTTTCGTCCCTTTTTTCCCCATTTCTCTTCCTCTGGCCCCTCCTCCTTCCCTTCTTTTTTCCAAATTCACCTTTCCCCCCACCCCCGGGGGTTTTTTTCCCCTTTTTTACCCCCTTTCCCTTTTTGTTTTTTCA
>NW_023647692.1:0-7124 GCF_015228065.2 Penaeus monodon
GGGGTTTAATGGGGGGGGGGCGGCTCAGGGGGTGGGCCTTGCCAGTCCTCCTCCCCAAAAAAGACCCCTGGCAACGTCAATTAAAAATGGAAAGCTGGGGGAAAAGGGGTATTGTCCCTCCACCCACAAGTAGGGGGGTGTGGGTCCACTGGAGGGCAAAGTCGGGGTGCGGGATTGGAAAAGAGTTACTCCCCCGCATGCCCCCGGCGGCGCCAACCACCATAAGCTTTGGGCAAACCCTGGGGAAAACCCCAAAGGGGATAGGCGTCCCAAGCCTGCCGCCCCCCCTTTATTTGGGCTTGCCGAGGGCGGTAAGGGGGCGTGCACCCGGGTGACCACCCGAGGCTTAATCTGGGGCGTGCTTTCTGGGTAGGCATTGGAACACCAGTCCTTGGGCGGGATGGCGGTTACCTCGCTATCGCGGGAATTGAACGACTGGGATTTGAGGCGGCTGCCCCTCAAGGTGAAAGACCGGGTAGTGCACGATCAGGTGGGGGGTTTTACCCTACTACTGGTCGGGCCGCAGCGATGGTCACCACCACCAGGGTGTAGCCTAGCTATCTCCGCCGTTTCCCCTCGGTAGTTGGGTACCGGGTTTTAAGCTATTATGGCAATGAGACTCTCTTGTTGCTGTTCCCTCCTCCGAGTATAAAAAATTGATGTGAAAGGGCATTCTATGCCAAACTTGCATCGTGGCAGACAATTGCCCCCAAATATTCGCTTTGTTTTGGATGTTTTAAATGCGGTACCCGGCGTGCCCGAGCTGGTACGAGATATCTTCGGCCCCCAGGGTCGGAGCTATCCCACAGGGGAATAGCCCCCTTTTCCTCGGGACTTTGCTAGGCCCCAAAAATGGGGTTTCCGGGCTCCTGGTACCCGCTCCAACCCACATCGCGGGACTTGGTAGGGGATGGACAGGGGCCAAGGATATCGACCACATTCTTTTTACACGCGATGGGGGCCCTCCAGAATGCAGGGTTTACCGAGTGCTGGTTCTGGGCCCCAAAACCTGGGCTGGTTGTGTCCCCTGGGGGGCCATTCTAAACTCCCGGGGCCCTCCAGTGGCCATCCAAAGTGTTTCAAGGGACAACAAAAGGGGGGAGGAGGGGCCCGTGGGTCCCAGGCATCTCTGACCGATTCACAGAACTCAACAACCTAGGGGGGGACCCGTTGCTCGAGGGACTTTCAAGTGCGTAAACTTAAAACAGTTCAGGAGTCCATTGGTTTACCCCTGAGGAAAAGGCAGAATTCCATTCCCTAAAAGACATTAGGGGCCACTGAAGCATGTCACAAGGCTTGGCTGAATGGGAAAAAGTCTTCGGTTCCGGGTGCGTAGGGCTCGGACCTGCGGGAAAAAGGGACAAGGAACAGTTCATCAATCTTGCTGAGGATCGAAGGCCTTTCTTGGAAAGCCCTTTCGCCCTGCCTCCCAAAGCCCTGAGAAAACGAACTCAAACCCTCCTCACAGAGATGCGTCCGTCGCGGAGGACGGATCTTCAATATTTTGGGGTTCATGAAGGGGGCCCGAGTTTTTTGAACAGTTTTACCAGGTAAAACCCTCCAACAGTTGCTTGGATGCAAGCGTGTTCAGTGCCTGTGGGGGAGCCCCCTCAGCGGGGACCTCCTACCCTAAAAAGGGTTAGGATGGCGTTTTCAAGCTGAGAGGGGGAAACTGCGGGCGTGATATCCCTGCTAAACTGCAAAAGGCTGGGGGTAAACCTTCCCGGGGGCCTGCATACAACCTGACTGCCATCCGGCAGTCGGGGCCTATTCCCCTGTCCTGCTGGGGGGGATTACCCCTCTCTGGGGGGGAAAGGGGATCGTTGGGACTGTAGCAACTACCGGACATTAACTGCTCACATCCCAGTAAAGGGTTCTTGCCCAATTTTTCTGAATGTATCCGCACCACCTACTGGGGCATCAAAACCGGGAGCAGCCCCTCGATTTACCCCCGCCAAGTCCACGTAGACTTTTAATAGCGCTTCAAGTATTGGGAAGGGCCGTCTATTTGGCCCATGGGTTGTTTGGGCCCCAAAATCGCCCTGAAAAGGCGTTTGACTCAGTGCATCGGGAATCCTAGGGCGACCCTGAGGCTCGGGGAATTCCGACACAGATTTTTGGGCCTGATAAAGCCTCTTACTGGTACTGAAATGTTTTAAAGTGTGGGGGGGTATTCAACTTCTTCCCGGAAATTCAGGGTGAGGCAAGGCTCGTCCTTGCCCCAACACTTTTAAACACCTGTAGGGACTGGAAAAGGGGCGACTCCTAGCCAAAATCTGTGGGGAAACAATATTATTAAGTCTCAGCCCTTGACTTTCCGCATGTTGCCATCCTACTGGCCCCCTGGGGGCACTTGTGGCGGCTCTTATGCATTTAGCAATGGGCGAACCCTTTTCCTAGAGGTCTCCGGGACCAAACCAGGTTTCAGGATTTTGGAGGTCTATTAGGGGAACCCGTTCTCGTCCATGTTTGCGGCGAGGATTTTGAAAGTCAAGAAAGTTTTACTACCTTGGGTACGTAGTCCATATCTCTGGGTTGTCGACCAGGAAGTCAGTAGACAATTATCGGCAACGGGGAGCCATAAAACTCGATCAACAAGAGCATTTGGAGATGTCGGACCCATGCAAAGGACCAAGCTGCGGTTTCAAGGCCCTTGACACTGCCTTTTTTTTCTCTATGAATGAAACCTGGACGCTTCCGGTCTTGGGGTCTCGCCTTTTATGCCTTTTTTAACAAGTCCCTTCGCCGGATATGGGTTACATTTGGCGGGGCCCCCTGCCAAACCCGCGTTACACCGTGAGACTGGATGGACCTATTTCTTGCATAATCCCGGATCGTCAAAATCAGGCTATATGGCCACCTAGCTGTCTCCCCGTGGACGACCCGGCCACCAGGTTGTCTCTCTGCGGGCAACCCTGGGTGGGGGGAGACCTGTGGGAGACCTAGGAGATCATGGGGGAAATCGACGAACCTTCCGAAATTAGAGATGGCTGGGGGGGCCCCCTGGGGAAAATCGCCTCGAGGGCGCCGTGGCTGGGGAAACGAAGGGTGGAGCAGCCCAAACGCCCCGTCGGCGTTAGCCCCTTGATATGATGAATATGTATTAAAATTTCAAATTTTGTCCCCCAAAATATAATCCAAACACACACACACACACACCACCAAAACACACCACCCACACACACACAACACAACACAACACACCAACACACACCAAACACACACACACACACACACAAGCCACACGTGTGTGTGTGGTGTTTGGGGGTAATTGTATACATCACAAAAACATACACACACACACACCACACCACCACCACAACACACACACACAACACAACAACAAACACCCAAAGACACAGACACACACACACACACACACACACCAACCACAAACACACACACACACACACACACCCACCACAAAAACACACACCCAATGTAATATAAAAATAATATATAAAATATATATATATATATATAAAAATATTATAGTTATATATTTATTATATATATATGTTTGTAATATACATATTATAAATTATATATTATATATATTTATAATAAAATATTAAATTTTTATATATATATAATATATTAATATTAAATATATTAAAATATATATATATATATATATATTTTATATATATATAACCCAAACACACACATCAACATAAATCAACTACATGCATAAACAAAATACACACACACACCCACCACAACCCCACACACCAAAAAATAAAAATAAAAAATATATATATATATTATATTTAATATTATATATATATAAGATATAATATATAATAATTATAATATATTAATTTTTTATATAATTATCTTTTTATACTATTTTAAAAATATATATATAATTTTATATTTTAATTATATTATTTATAATTTTTATTATATTATATATTATATATTATATAATATATATTTATATTTATATAATATCTTTATAATAAAATATTTTGTTTTTGTTTTTTTTTTTTGGGGTTTTTTTATACTTAATGGGTTTTTTTTGTTGTTGTGTGTGTGTGTGTTATTATTATTTTTATTTTTATTTTTATTTTTTTTTATTATTTTTAATTAAATTTTAAAATATAATTATTATATTTTATAATATTTTATTTATTATAATCTTTATTTTTATATCATATTTCTTTAAACTTTTAAAATATATTAAAATAGATATTTTTTAAATTGTTTATACTTTATAATCTTTTTATATTTATCTTTATTTTATATTTTTATTAATTTTTTTTAAATTTTTTTTTTTTTTTTAAAAGTGTTTGGGGGTGTTTTGTGTGTGGTGTGTGTGGGTGTTTTGTGTGTGTGTTTGTGTGGGGTGTGGGTGTGGTGTTTCTGTGTCCCCTTTGTGGTTTGTTTGTTCGTGTGTGTGTGTGTGTGTGTGTGTGTGTGTGTGTGTGTGTGTGGGTGCTGTATGTGTTTGTGTATGTATTACATATATTACACACAAACACACACACACACACGTGATGTGCGTGTGTGGTGTGTGTGTGGTGTTGAGTGTGTGTGTGTGTGGTTTGTGTGTTGTGTGGTGTGTGTGTGTGTGTGTGTGTGTGTGTGTGTGCGTGTGTTGTGTGTGGTGTGTGTATTCATATATTATGTACATATATATACATATATATACATATCATCATCATCATCAAGGGGCTAACGCCGAAGGGGGCGCTTGGCTGCATCAACTTCGCTTCAGCCGGCGATCCTCGAGGCGGAGTCTCAGGCAGGCCCCCAGACCAATCTTAATTCCTCTCGACAGCGTCTCGTCGAGTTGCCCATGATCTCCTAGCTCGTCCAAGGTCTCTCCACCCAGGTTGTCTCGCAGAGAGACACCTGGTGGCCTGGGTCGTTCCACAGGGGAGGAAGAGCTAGGTGGCATATAGCCTGAGTTGACGATCCAGGATTATGCAAAGTAATAGGTCCCATGCCAGTCTCACGGTGTAACTGCGTTGGACACGCTGGTCCGCCAAAGTCACCCATGATCCGGCGAATGGAATGTTAAAAAAGGCATCAAGGCGAGACTACAAGGACACTGGATAGCGTCCAGGTTTCACTTACCATAGAGCAAAACTTGGCAGTGTCAAGGCCTTGAAGACACGCAGCTTGTCCTTATGCATAGGTACCGACATCTCCAAATGCTTCTTGTTGACGAGTTCATGGCTCCTGTTCGCCAGACTAATCTGTTCTACTGACTCATGGTCTTGACAACCAGAGATATGGCCTACGCTACCAAGGGTAGTCAAACTTTCTGTGACTTCAACATTCTCGCCGCAGCATGGATCGACTGAACGGGTTCCCCTAATAGACCTCCAAAATTCCTGAATATGGTCTTGGTCCAGGAGGCTCTAGGCCTAGAGGGCTTCGACCTAATGCTAAATGCTCAAGAGCCGCCACAAGTGCCGCCAGGGACTCAGATAGGATGGCAACATCGCGCAAAGTCAAGGTCGAGACCTTAACTTATGTTGCTCCACACGATTTTGGCTAGTAGCTCGCCATTATCCAGTCCATACAGGTGTTGAAAAGTGTTGGTGCAAGGACGCAGCCTTGCCTCACCCTGAAATTAACAGGGAAGAAGTTGACATATCCCACCACACTTTAACAACACTTTCAGTACCAGTATAGAGGCTTGCTATCAGGCCAATAATCTGTGTCGGAATTCCCCTGAGCCTCAGGATCTGCCATAGCGATTCCCGATGCACTGAGTCAAACGCCTTCTTCAGGTCGATGTAGGCTGCAAGCAACCCATGACCAAACTCACGACGGCGTTCCACAATTACTTGAAGCGCTAGTATACAGTCTATCGTGGACTTGGCAGGAGTAAATCGAGACTGCTCCGGTTTCTGATGCCTCAGTAGGTGGTTGCGGATACATTTCAGAAGAATTGGGCAAGAACCTTGACTGGTATGCTGAGCAGTGTAATGTCACGGTAGTTGCTACAGTCCCAACGATCCCCTTTCCCCTGCCAGAGAGGGATGACCATGCCCCTCAGCAGGACAGGGGGAATAGTGCCAGACTGCCGGATGGCAGTCAGGTCTGTATGCAGGCCCCGAGCCATAGGTTCACCCCTAGCCTTTAGCAGTTCAGCAGGGATATCACATGCCTGCAGCTTTCCCACTCTTCAGCTTGAAAATCGCCATCCTAACCTCTGTTAGGGTAGGAGGTTCCTCGCTGATGGGTGGCTCCAGCACAGGCACTGAGACATCGCTTGCATCCAAGCTAACTGTTGGAGGGTCTACCTGGTACAACTGTTCAAAATACTCGGCCCATCATTCATGAACCCCAACATGATCTGAGATGATCCGTCCATCCGCTGATCGGACTGCAGTCATCTGTGAGGAGGGCTTAGAGTTCAGTTTTCTCAGGGCTTGGTAGGCAGGGCGAAGGTCATTTTCCAAGAAATGGCCTTCGACCTCCTCAGCAAGATTCCTGATGAACTGTTCCTTGTCCCTTCTCAGCAGTGTCCGAGCCCTACGCACCATGGAACGACGCAAGACTTGATTCCCATTCAGCCAAGCCTTGTGACATGCTTCAGTGGCCTCTAATGTCTTCAGGGAGATGGAATTCTGCCTTGTCCTCAGGCGTAAACCAATGGACTCCTGAACTGTTTCAAGTGTTACGCACTTGAAGAGCTCCCTCAGAGCAACTGGGTCCATCAGGTTGTTGAGTTCTGTGAATCAGTCAGAGACTGCCATGGTGAACCCACGGGCACACTCCTCCTCCCTTAGTCTGTCCAGTTGAAACACTTTAGGATGGCCACTGGAGGGACGGGGAGTTTAGAAGTGGCCCCGCAGGGTAGCTACAACCAGCCCATGGTTGGTGCCACAGAACTCAGCACTCCGGTAAACCCTGCAGTTCTGGAGGATCCTCCATCGCGTGCTAACAAGAATGTGGTCGATATCCTTGGCCACTGTACCTGTATCGCTGTACCAAGTCCAGCGATGTGGGTTGGAGCGCTGGTACCAGGAGCCAGAGATCCTCATTTTCTGGGACCTAGCAAAGTCCCAGAGAAGGAGGCTATTCTCGCTGCTGGGATCAGCTCCTGAGCCATGGGGGCCGACAGATATCTCGTAGCCAGCTCGGTCCACAGCCGGAATACCGCA
>NW_023647694.1:0-25243 GCF_015228065.2 Penaeus monodon
CCCCCCGACCTTCCTACCTTTATTTATTCCCAAACAGGACAAGCCCCAGTACCCCTTGTTAGCACTTTGTGCCAAATTAGAGAAAGCACAACATTAAGAACTCTGGCTTTGTGATGGGTTGTGGACTTGCTCTCTGAGTGGTGACATGCAGAGGGTATTTTCGTAATTTCTTGTTAAATGTGAGGCCACTGCTGATGTACCTGTGTTGCTTCTTATTCAATTTTTTTTTATGCGCTATAAGAAGGCAGTGTCCATTTCCCTCTATCTTTGTGCATCGCTCTTAGTAACATTAACCGAGAGTATTGGTGCTTATGTGGACTCTCCTCCTGAGACCAAATCCACTCCTGATAATCCACAAGCAGTGTCAAATGAATCACAGGCCTTTCTAACCCAGGGTCCTGTCCCCGGACACCCACCCAATTGCTGTGTGCTTACATTCCGCAATGCATTGGTCACAACATGTTTTCTTAATCTCCAACTTTATTCTTTTCCTGCGCAGATTATTTCAAATATCAGTTAGTGTAGTTTTTCCCTTTCTCTATGATAGTGTCATATTTTCCTGTAGATATATGCCAAAAATATTTTGTGTTGCACAAATTTCATATGATCAACTTTCAAAGCAAATATCATAGATGAAAAGTGTTCTGTTATTCTAGCCATAACATGCAAATTTTACCTTGTACTATATGGCTTTGTGAAACTGAAGTTATACCCCAAAAATAAGGTAATAGAACATGCAAAATAATAATAATAGCTACAGGAAACAATCTGCAGAAAGGGAAGAGAAACCCACATATCAGTGGAAGTGCAAGCTGTATATTGTTAAATATCTGGTTGGGGTTATGAGACAAAGTTAATTATGGAGTTTGGTCACAGATTAGATGCAATCCTTGGTTCAAAACTACTACTACTACAACTATTTTTTTTTTTTTTCCAAATTATCTGGTGGAGTTAAAAAAAAAAATTGTGATTATACCTAACTTGAAACACAGGACCATTAGGGGAATAATTGCTGTTCCTATACCCATTATTATTTTAGGTATTTTTTGTAGCATCCTGAAACCCCAGACGCTAATATATTGTTTGATGTTGGCTCATGATGGTAACAAAACACAGGATCATCAGAAATTGTTCTGACATACACAGTTTTACATAAAGTCAAACAAAGACCATGAAAAATGTTATTGTGCTGGTATGACTTTTAGATAAAAGCAAAACATTATGTAAGCTTCAAATTAAATGGAAAAAGTACCTGACTATCCTAGAAACAAGAAGATGTTTCAGCAGTTTTCAAGGAAGTATGTGTAAAGGGCAAATATATTTGAGGTATGAGAGTTAGGCGTTTAGAAGATGCTACAAAGGAGACCTTTTGTTTATTCATAGTAACCATTTCTTTAGTTTTATAATATATCTTCTTGTTTGTTTTCTAGATATTATCAGTTCTCTTGCTTTATTTCCTTTTTTTAATACAGATATATATATCCAGGTAAAATTCCTCTTTGTACAGACACATCCCTAAACCCTCCTTCCCTCACACATCTACTCCTCATCTCCCACAAAAAATAGTGCAATATTCAAACTGTTCAACTGTTTGAAGAACTTTATAGTTGAAGGCTTCTTGCAAATGAGTACACTATCAGGAAGTTAGTTGAAGTTGATAAAACAGACCATATTGAATGTCAAATTAGAGGGATCTGCTTGGTTCTAAAGGATATCAAATTTAAAGATCAGTAAGAAGGTTCAGTTTTTTTTTTTTCTTTCTTTCTTTCTTTCTTTCTTTCTTTCTTTCTTCTTTTTTCTTTTTTCTTTAGTTCAAGGCTTTGTGGAGAAATGAAAGAATGGTAGCATTTTATCTGTGGTTCACTTGTATATCAGTCAGTAATGGTTAGGCCTGTATTTCAACTTCTAACATGGTGCACATATTTGTTTGAAACATTTCATGTTTACTTCCTCCCATGAATGACTTTTAATATTTCTTCATAATTGTCTATTTAGAAATCCTGTCTTTGCAAAATATGCATGAATTGGTTATAATAAAAGGACGATGTATTACAAAGATATACAGAAGATTTATTTATTTGTTTATTTTGTTTTTATTTTTTTAATTTTTTTATTTATTATTATTTTTTTTTAATTTATTGTTTTTTTTTTTTAGTTTATTATCAATATGTTATAGTTATAAGAGTTAGTTTAATGATTTTAAGAAAATTTTGTTACCAATGACTAATTGCTTTTCCTCTTTTGCTATTAGGATATTAGAAACTATTTTGCCCGAGTTGGGGCAAAGAAGCCAGAGAAGCCATCCACCCAAGGGAAAGAGGGCAAAAGAAAAGCTGTTGTCATTGACTCAGATGAGGAAGATCCCCTTCCTTCCTCCAATAAGAAGAGAGTTTTAGCTTCTGACTCTGGTGCGTATTTCGGAGGTGCAAAAGTGTTAGAATTGCAAACCCTTGTTGAGCTCTTCTGTTTAAGTATAACTATAACAGCAGGGGCAGGCATGATGCCGTTTTGGCTGTGGGGAATGTCAGAGTTTTGCCTTTTTTGACATTGTTATGCACCCCTTTATGAAACTTCCTATGATGTTTTTATTTTATGTCTATAAAGTAATCATTTTCAATTTCAATTAGCAATAGATGTATCATAGATGATGAAAGGTATAGAGATCATCAATCTCAGTTCCATATACTGTTTACCTTTTGGGTGATCAGAGACATACATTGTTCATTGATGCCATGATGACAAAGATACATGCCATGTCCACTATCTTTATTATTATTTTTATTATATTATCATCATCATCATCATCAACATCATTAGTAATAGTAATAATAGTCTTCACACATAGATGGCTTCACAAATGCTTAATCACCAAGAAGTCAATTACAAGTCCTGTCTATCTCTCCTTGTTACTTGTTTCCTTCAGTTTTGTAAGGATTCCTTTTTCTTCTTTATTGCTATTAGTATTGTTAATAACATTGTCAATATAATAGGAGGTGCATTGATATTAATTGCATTAAAAAAAAATCCTCAAGAAAAGGAGAAATCAGATGAAGTTACAAAAGTCTGCTAAATAGTTCCTTGGTGGCTGAGCAGTTTCAGAGCCATCTGTAAAGTTCACCAAAGTTTACAGTATATATACAAGGCAACTGTGGTTTAAGGTTCAAAAATTATGTTGTGAAAAAATAACTCACTCCCAGTGATTTATGTACTATCGAATCATGACAAGACTGTCCCCACATACCAAGATGATATCCCATCATGTAAACAGTTTGCTCACAAGTTTGATCCAGACTGCTATCATTTAGGAGAAAAAGTCTCTCAAAAGTAACATCTTTTTATTAACGAAAAAGTTATGATGCTGCAAGTAAAGTGTAGAGAGTGGGGCAAAGTTATGAACCCTCTGCTCCAAATTTCAAGTGTACCAATAGGCACATGATGTAGTATAGTGCTGGAAAGTCCAGTTTTGAGCTATTTAAACCTGTACACTTTCAAAGCTGAAAGTGATTAATCTTTCATTTTTCTTTCAAGCAATGATGAGGTGGTAGGGTATAAGTGGACAAATAAGCAAAGATTTTTTTTTTTAGAATCACTATATTGGTGTTTTTTTTATTCCTTAACATATAGTTTAATTTCTCAGATTTTTGCCACAAGAGTGGGATTTTTTTAGGAGGGGGAATGGTAATAATGCCCCTGGATTGGTATATAGTGGAAGATTACTGTTATATTCCAAAGATATCAAAGGTGTGAATATGAAAGATACACAGTTCTGATGTTTAGATTTTTTACTTTATATTATGAACTTTTAATAATTTACAGATGATGATATCTTCTGTGTGACTAAAAATAAAAAACAAATCAAGAAAGAAGAGCCAGCAGCATTACCCAAACCAACCACCCCAAAATTAAAACCTGTGGCTCCTTCAGATTTTTTTGGAACTTCACCATTGATCAGAAAAGAGGAGAGGAAACCATCATTAAAAAGAAAAAAGTTATCAAGTTTCTTATCTGTTTTGTTATGATTTATGTTATATGCTAATATACCTTTTTTAATGCCAAAAGTAATGATCAGGAAATTATTTTAATTTAGATTATTTTAGTTAAAGATCCATTAAAGATGCACTCTAGTAGCAGCAAACACTGATGATGTGATGCATTATATATAGTACCTCTAGGCTTCTTTTAGTGTTTGAATTATTTAAAAATTCTTATGGCTTAGTAATTTATCAATAAGTTACTTAACCTTAATTCTTGTAGTGTTGCCACCATTTGTGATCATGGATTTTAGGATTCCTTTTTCAATTTTAAATGAATGTTTCAGAGCAGAGACAGCAGTATAGATATAACAGTGATGAGACTTCGAGAAAAAACTCTGGAGCAGCTTGACAGGCAGCAGCAGCATGCATCCA
The DNA here is from genome assembly GCF_015228065.2 of Penaeus monodon. Taxonomy (NCBI): domain Eukaryota; kingdom Metazoa; phylum Arthropoda; class Malacostraca; order Decapoda; family Penaeidae; genus Penaeus; species Penaeus monodon. The sequence continues at coordinate 4,407 of NW_023647694.1, forward strand.
AGAGACCAAACAGGAGACCCAAATCTCCCTCAGGGAAGGAGACAAAGCCAAAGCCAAATGAAAATAGCCCTCCAAATAAGGACAGTCCTAAGGGAGGTCTAGCAAGTAAATTGTCAGCTAAACTAAAAGAGAGCACTGATATAAAAGCGATAAAGGATGAGAAAACAACACCGCAAAAAGATAAGGAAAAATTGCATAGCCATGAAAAAAAAAAAAAATACAAAGCTGAGAAGCATGAAGATGTACAATCTCCAAATGAGAAGGATAAGAATATAATTGCAGAGAAAAAGGAGAGAATAAGTCCCAAGAAGGAGAAAATTACACCTAAGAAAGAGAAAGGCAATCCATCAGACAAAGAAGCATTATCAGTAGTGAAAAAGAAAACCCCTAAAAAGAGTGAGACAAGTGAAAGTGAAGAAGTTGGATCCACCCCCCAGCCAGAGGAAAAGAAGAAAAATTCAAAGGCAGCTTATCTTAAGTTTTTGCAGAGATCTGGGCCCAGTAATCCAGGCAGCAAAGAGATTCCTGAGGTGATACCTTGATGTATTTCTTGAGCATTGTTATAGTTTGTCATTTGATGAAGGGGTATGGAATTTAAAGGTTTAATTTGTTGAGGAAACTGTCTACTCTTAAGAGTATTTATGAAATATGCTTGGCATACATATGTCTATACTTTAGCAGTTCTACTTGAAATCTTATTTTTATATTTATGCCTACTCTTAGTTCAGACTAAAGAAATATTTCCAATATATGTAAAATGTACTTTGTTGCAGGGGGAGCCAGACTGTCTGCAAGGCCTTGTGTTTGTGCTTAGTGGTGTATATGAAAGTCTGGATAGGGAGGAAGCCTCAGAGTTAATTAAAAGACATGGTGGCAAAGTCACAACGTCTGTCAGCCGCAATACATCCTATCTTGTCTTGGGTAATGAAGCTGGGGAAAGCAAAATAAAGAAGGTAGGATTTACTCTAATACCTACATTTTGTTCTGATTTGAACTTGGAGAAATCAACAGTAAGCAAGATGATCTACAATATTGATTCACAGAATATGCAGTAAAAAAAAAATCTGTATAAAATAAAGCATTGAATTTATCTTATCTATATATATATGGTACAAATTAGTTGATATAATTTCATCAGTTGTGTAAAAATAAATTTATATTTTTTAGGCAGAACAATTAGGCACAAAACATTTGGATGAAGATGGATTATTAGACCTCATTCGTACACGCCCAGGAAAAGGATCTATGGAGAAAACTCCCAAGGAAGGTATGACACATATCTGCTCAAGATTGTATTTTAAAATATTTGAATTAGGCCATCCAAATTTATAACCAGTTTACTGAGATATATTTCCTTTTGACTAAAACTGTCTCTTCTATTACAAGAAACACCTTGCAAACTTAAAGCATTTGCAAAAGAAAGTAAAGGAAGTGCACTTGAGAAATCTTTGGTGAGCAGTCCAGTGTCAAAGAGCCCAACTTCTAAGCCTGTGGCAAGTGCATCTAAAACACCCAGTCCCGGAAGGCCACTCTTTCAGAACACCCCTACATCACAGGTAAATTCATTTACCATTTTTGAGATTTGTTAGATTTTTCCATTTCTTTCAGCTTGCTGGAAACCATAACTTGTTCAAATTCACTGACATGAAATAAGAGGTTGTATTTACTGTTAATTAACATTTTCATGGTAATCAGTTACCAGGAATAAATATTTATTTAAACAGCTAGAAATAGAATATTTCCTCCTACTAATATTATTAATTTCATTATGTAGTTTACCTGGATACTAATATGAAATCACAAGATAACATGATTACATGCCATGACCAGTGTTATTTTAGTTTATTAATTGCAGAGATAGCTATACAAGTTCTTAGTCACCAAGGAGTATTTCACTTGTTCATGTTTTTCTGTGATTCTGGAAAGATTCTTTCATACTAGTTTACTACCTGTATTATTAGTATTTGAATAACATTATGATCATCATAAGGTCAATAACAATAAAAAGGTATCAGTGTTAATTGTATCAATATTTTATATATGGCATAAAAAAACATACCAGGAATGGGAATTTGATCATTAGAGCTTACTAATTCACTCCTTGTTGTATGAGTATTTGTGGACCATTTATGTGCAATAAAATTCACAGAAGACTACAGTGGACAGTACATAACCTCACAACCATTGGGTTAAACTTGAAAGTAGCTTCAGCCATTGTTGTTACTAGTCCATTCTTTTGTCATATTTGTCACTGCTATGTTCAGAAATGTTAAATAAATGCCATCTGTCATTATTGATTTATTAAAATCATCAGGCAAGTTGCAGTCCATCTTCCACAAGCTCATCCCCAAAGACTCAGCCATTATCTTCTCAAGAGTTGAGTGGGAAATCTGGGGAGACACTCATGTGGGTGGACAAATATAAACCAGCTAGTCTTAAGAACATCATTGGACAGCAGTCAGAAAAGTCCAATGTGAAGAAATTACTTTTTTGGCTACAAAATTGGCATAAAAACCAGTCTGGGGACAAAAAACTACAAAGACCAAGTAAGTTTTTTTTTTTTTATGAGCACCATTCCTTATAGAAAACTAATGTTTTATTTTACATTTTGTGTCTCCAAATTATTTGTAATTAAAATAGATTATAAAGAAGCACATACTTTAGTAGGCATTTTTTTCTTACAGGTCCTTGGGCTAAAGATGATAATGGTGCTTTTTTCAAAGCTGCCCTTTTATCAGGCCCTCCAGGAGTTGGTGAGTAGGCTTTTGTGTATCAGAATATGGCTTGCATGGATTTGCTTAAGTCTTTGCTGATGGGTGGCATGTACGCACATGCCATGGCATGGTGGGACCATCTGCCAGAGGCATGTACGCAAATGCCATAGTGTATGTATGGACATGCCGTGAGTTTTTTTTTTTTTACAATCATGGCAAAATATGATTTTTCTGCCAGTGAAAGTGTGATTAAGTCAGTTTTAACACTTTCTCATTTTTACCATGCAACAACAACAACAAAATAAAATGCAACAAACCAACAATTTCAATTCCATGATGTCGCACACTGCTTATTTTATTTGGACTATAGACCGAATAATAATCAATTATAGAGTCTATATAACAACAAAAATACCCTTCAGTCTCGATTTATCAGGAAGTTTGGCAAGTAGTGACTTTAAAAAATAATGAAAACTGAAAATACAACATATCTTCGTAGTATTACGAAGAAATGGTATGGGATGCTGGTATTTGGCATGAGTGGTCACGCATGCTTGGGCGACGATATAAGCCCCCGGCAGCGAGGCCCAGGCCACTATGAATACTACCCGTCAGAAAAGGGTTAATTAATAATGATATAGACTACATGCAAGATTAGTGCTATGATTTGGAGTTGCTGTAGGTTGATGTAATTTTTAGCTCTAGAGTTTCAGCATATTTAAAAATAAAGTATTTTCTTTACCTAGGTAAAACAACAACAGCACACATGGTCTGCAAAGAAGCAGGTTATGACTTTATTGAGCTCAATGCATCAGATGCTCGCTCCAAGCGCACTTTGGATGAAGTTGTTTCTGAACTTCTTTCAAACAAAACTTTAGCTGGTTTCACTAAGAGTAAGTATAATTTTATAAAATGTGTAATGAATGATTATATAATACTGCATGTAGATCTCAGGTTCTTGCCGTAGTCTATTTCTTCTTCACATATTGACTAAGTGAAATTGGAATAACATTACTGAGAGGGTAGGATTGTGTTATCTCAACCAGAAAGAGGAAAGACATGACTAATTTCTTTATAAAATTCTTCTTTTCCCTAATTTCTTATTGTGTGAGTATTCATAGATTGGTCATCATAGTAATGACAGGTTTTTGAATTTTTTAGATAAAAAATAAATAGAATAAGATATTAACTTCCATGATCAGAAATAGTAGGATTAATGTTTTCCAATTTCTATTTGTACAATTTATTGCAGAAGCTAAATTTGATTAATAGTTCTTATGTTTTATTTTAGCATATCTCATTTGATTCTTTTGTTCACAGGCAAAGGCCAGAAATAATACCAGTGCCAAAAATGCTTTAGTGATGGATGGTGGATGGAATGTCTGGCAATGAAGACAGAGGTGGAGTTCAGGAGCTGATCACTCTCATAAAGAAATCTAAAATACCAATCATAACAATGTGTAATGACAGGAATCACCCTAAAATTCGTTCATTAGCCAATCATTGTTTTGACCTCAGATTCTACAAACCAAGGATTGAGCAAATCAGGGTAAGCTTCTTCTTATGCTTTCAGTATTAATACTTTACATGCAAGTTGGAGTTTTAGCCCTGTCTTCAATAGGAATGCCCCTTTAGAATTTGGTAATAATACATTTTAGAGGAATTATCTAGTGTCATTATGGTTTTCTGTGAACTAATTTGTAGAGTCCTAATTATTACTGGTTTTCAGGGGCCAATGATGTCTATATGCTTCCGTGAGGGTATCCAAATTAAACCTGATGCCCTCGATCAGATAATCATTGGATCAAACCAGGACATAAGGCAGATCCTTCACCATCTATCTATGTGGTCAGCCAATGAAAAAAATCTGCAAGTTGGTGATATGAAGCGAGAAGCAGAAAAAGCCAAGAAAGACATGAAAATGGGGATATTTTTTTGCTTTCTTTTTTATGTTTGGTTGTATTTATTATTTTTTAGAGTATTTTAAATAAAATGAAAAGAGGGATGTGATGAAGGTAAAAGCTATTTTGATTTTGATGTTTCCTCTGCAGGGTCCATGGGATGTCTGTAAAAAGTATTTTCAGAGGCTGACCACAAAACCATGAGTTCATGATAAGTCTGACCGTTTTTTCCATGATTATTCCATTGCACCCCTTTTTGTTCAAGAAAATTATCCAAAAGCTGTTCCACATATTGCCAGGTGTGTTGACATTCCAGTTTTAGAGAACATGTGTCTTGATTTGACAAAAGTAAATAATGGTAAAAAGTTGAGTGAATATAAATTGAAGTATTTAGGTATTTTGGCCAGTTCTTATTAATAACATCATTCTCTTCCAAAAGGGGTAATCGCCGCACCACTTTGGAACAACTTGCTAAAACTGCAAGCAGTCTTGCAGATGGAGACTTAGTTTTTTTTTTTAAGAGAAAGCCATTAGGTCTAAAAATGCATGGTCTCTCCTTCCTACTCAGGTAAGATATCAAATATTGAGCTTTTCATAAAAGGAAAAAGAAAGAAAGAGTACACTGAAAATGTGTAATAGTATATATGGCACAATATTCCTGTGGGAGGAAAACGAAACTTGTAAAAATAACTATCAATATATATATATATATATATATATAAAATATATATTATATATATATATATATATATATATATATATATATATTATATATATATTGATAGTTATTTTTACAAGTTTCGTTTTCCTCCCACAGGAATATTGTGCCATATATACTATTACACATTTTCAGTGTACTCTTTCTTTCTTTTTCCTTTTATGAAAAGCTCAATATTTGATATCTTACCTGAGTAGGAAGGAGAGACCATGCATTTTTAGACCTAATGGCTTTCTCCACTAAGTCTCCATCTGCAAGACTGCTTGCAGTTTTAGCAAGTTGTTCCAAAGTGGTGCGGCGATTACCCCTTTTGGAAGAGAATGATGTTATTAATAAGAACTGGCCAAAATACCTAAATACTTCAATTTATATTCACTCAACTTTTTACCATTATTTACTTTTGTCAAATCAAGACACATGTTCTCTAAAACTGGAATGTCAACACACCTGGCAATATGTGGAACAGCTTTTGGATAATTTTCTTGAACAAAAAGGGGTGCAATGGAATAATCATGGAAGAACAGGTCAGACTTATCATAGAGACTCATTGTTTTGTGGTCAGCCTCTGAAAATACTTTTTTACAGACATCCCATGGACCCTGCAGAGGAAAAATCAATAATCAAAATATGCTTTTACCTTCATCCCCATCCCTCTCTTTTCATTTTATTTAAATACTCTAAAAAATAATAAATACAACCAAACATCAAAAGAAAGCAAAAAATATACCATTTTCATGTCTTTCTTGGCTTTTTCTGCTTCTCGCTTCATATCACCAACTTGCAGATTTTTTTCATTGGCTGACCACATAGATAGATGGTGAAGGATCTGCCTTATGTCCTGGTTTGATCCAATGATTATCTGATCGAGGGCATCAGGTTTAATTTGGATACCCTCACGGAAGCATATAGACATCATTGGCCCCTGAAACCAGTAATAATTAGGACTCTACAAATTATTCACAGAAACCATAAACACTAGATAATTCCTCAAAAATGTATTATTCCCAAAATTTTCTAAAGGGGCATTCCTATTAAAGACAGGGCTAAAACTCCAACTTGCATGTAAAGTATTAATACTGAAAGCATAAGAAGAAGCTTACCCTGATTTGCTCAATCCTTGGTTTGTAGAATCTGAGGTCAAAACAATGATTGGCTAATGAACGAATTTTAGGGTGATTCCTGTCATTACACATTGTTATGATTGGTATTTTAGATTTCTTTATGAGAGTGATCAGCTCCTGAACTCCACCTCTGTCTTCATTGCCAGACATTCCATCCACCTCATCCATCACTAAAGCATGTTTGGCACTGGTATTACTCTGGCCTTTGCCTGTGAACAAAAGAATCAAATGAGATATGCTAAAATAAAACATAAGAACTATTAATCAAATTTAGCTTCTGCAATAAATTGTACAAATAGAATTGGAAAACTTAATCCTACTATTTCTGATCATGGAAGTTAATATCTTATTCTATTTATTTTTTATCTAAAAAATTCAAAAACCTGTCATTACTATGATGACCAATCTATGAATACTCACACAATAAGAAATTAGGGAAAAGAAGAATTTTATAAAGAAATTAGTCATGTCTTTCCTCTTTCTGGTTGAGATAACACAATCCTACCCTCTCAGTAATGTTATTCCAATTTCACTTAGTCAATATGTGAAGAAGAAATAGACTACGGCAAGAACCTGAGATCTACATGCAGTATTATATAATCATTCATTACACATTTTATAAAATTATACTTACTCTTAGTGAAACCAGCTAAAGTTTTGTTTGAAAGAAGTTCAGAAACAACTTCATCCAAAGTGCGCTTGGAGCGAGCATCTGATGCATTGAGCTCAATAAAGTCATAACCTGCTTCTTTGCAGACCATGTGTGCTGTTGTTGTTTTACCTAGGTAAAGAAAATACTTTATTTTTAAATATGCTGAAACTCTAGAGCTAAAAATTACATCAACCTACAGCAACTCCAAATCATAGCACTAATCTTGCATGTAGTCTATATCATTATTAATTAACCCTTTTCTGACGGGTAGTATTCATAGTGGCCTGGGCCTCGCTGCCGGGGGCTTATATCGTCGCCCAAGCATGCGTGACCACTCATGCCAAATACCAGCATCCCATACCATTTCTTCGTAATACTACGAAGATATGTTGTATTTTCAGTTTTCATTATTTTTTAAAGTCACTACTTGCCAAACTTCCTGATAAATCGAGACTGAAGGGTATTTTTGTTGTTATATAGACTCTATAATTGATTATTATTCGGTCTATAGTCCAAATAAAATAAGCAGTGTGCGACATCATGGAATTGAAATTGTTGGTTTGTTGCATTTTATTTTGTTGTTGTTGTTGCATGGTAAAAATGAGAAAATGTTTTAAAAATGATTAATCACACTTTCACTGGCAGAAAATCATATTTTGCCATGATTGTAAAAAAAAAAAAACTCACGGCATGTCCATACATACACTATGGCATTTGCGTACATGCCTCTGGCAGATGGTCCCACCATGCCATGGCATGTGCGTACATGCCACCCATCAGCAAAGACTTAAGCAAATCCATGCAAACCATATTCGATACACAAAAGCCTACTCCCAACTCCTGGAGGGCCTGAAAAAGGGCAGCTTTGAAAAAAGCACCATTATCATCTTTAGCCCAAGGACCTGTAAGAAAAAAATGCCTACTAAAGTATGTGCTTCTTTATAATCTATTTTAATTACAAATAATTTGGAGACACAAAATGTAAAATAAAACATTAGTTTTCTATAAGGAATGGTGCTCATAAAAAAAAAAAAACTTACTTGGTCTTTGTAGTTTTTTTGTCCCCAGACTGGTTTTTATGCCAAATTTTTTGGGTACCAAAAAGTAATTTCTTCACTTTGGACTTTTCTGACTGCTGCCCAATGATTTTTCTTAAAGACTAGCTGGTTTATATTGTCCACCCACATGAGTGTCCCCCCAGATTTCCCACTCAACTCTTGAGAAGATAATGGCGGGAGTCTTTGGGGATGAGTTTTGTGGAAGATGGACTGCAACTTGCTGATGATTTTAATAAATCAATAATGACAGAGGCTTTTATTTAACATTTCTGAACATAGCATGACAAATATGACAAAAAATGGACTAGTAACAACAATGGCGAAGCTACTTTCAAGTTTAACCCAATGGTTGTGAGGTTATGTACGTCCACTGTAGTCTTCTGTGAATTTTTTTGGGCACATAAAGGGTCCACAAATACTCATACAACAAGGAGTGAATTAGTAAGCTCTAATGATCAAATTCCCATTCCTGGTATGTTTTTTTATGCCATATATAAAATATTGATACAATTAACACGGATACCTTTTTATTGGTATTGCCCTTTATGATGATCATAATGTTTTCAAATACTAATAATACAGGTAGTAAACTAGTTTTGAAAGAATCTTTTCCCGAATCACAGAAAAACATGAACAAGTGAAATACTCCTTGGTGACTAAGAACTTGTATAGCTATCTCTGCAATTAATAAACTAAAATAACACTGGTCATGGCATGTAATCATGTTATCTTGTGATTTCATATTAGTATCCAGGTAAACTACATAATGAAATTAATAATATTAGTAGGAGGAAATATTCTATTTCTAGCTGTTTAAATAAATATTTATTCCTGGTAACTGATTACCATGAAAATGTTAATTAACAGTAAATACAACCTCTTATTTCATGTCAGTGAATTTGAACAAGTTATGGTTTCCAGCAAGCTGAAAGAAATGGAAAAATCTAACAAATCTCAAAAATGGTAAATGAATTTACCTGTGATGTAGGGGTGTTCTGAAAGAGTGGCCTTCCGGGACTGGGTGTTTTAGATGCACTTGCCACAGGCTTAGAAGTTGGGCTCTTTGACACTGGACTGCTCACCAAAGATTTCTCAAGTGCACTTCCTTTACTTTCTTTTGCAAATGCTTTAAGTTTGCAAGGTGTTTCTTGTAATAGAAGAGACAGTTTTAGTCAAAAGGAAATATATCTCAGTAAACTGGTTATAAATTTGGATGGCCTAATTCAAATATTTTAAAATACAATCTTGAGCAGATATGTGTCATACCTTCCTTGGGAGTTTTCTCCATAGATCCTTTTCCTGGGCGTGTACGAATGAGGTCTAATAATCCTCTTCATCCCAAATGTTTTGTGCCTAATTGTTCTGCCTAAAAAATATAAATTTATTTTTACACAACTGATGAAATTATATCAACTAATTTGTACCATATATATATAGATAAGATAAATTCAATGCTTTATTTTATACAGATTTTTTTTTACTGCATATTCTGTGAATCAATATTGTGATCATTTTGGGCTTACTGTTGATTTCCCCAAAGTTCAAATCTGAAAAAAATGTAGGTATTAGAGTAATCCTACCTTCTTATTTTGCTTTCCCCAGCTTCATTACCCAAGACAAGATAGGATGTATTGCGCTGACAGACGTTGTGACTTTGCCACCATGTCTTTTAAATTAAATCTGAGGCTTCCTCCTATCCAGACTTTCATATACACCACTAAGCACAAACACAAGGCCTTGCAGACAGTCTGGCTCCCCCTGCAACAAAGTACTTTTACATATATTGGAAATATTTCTTTAGTCTGAACTAAGATAGGCATAAATATAAAAATAAATTTCAAGTAGAACTGCTAAAGTATAGACATATGTATGCCAAGCATATTTCATAAATACTCTTAAGAGTAGACAGTTTTCCTCAAAAAATTAAACCTTTAAATTCCATACCCCTTCATCAAATGACAAACTATAACAATGCTCAAGAAATACATCAAGGTATCACCTCAGGAATCTCTTTGCTGCCTGGATTACGGGGCCCCAAAATCTCTGCAAAAACTTAAATAAGCTGCCTTTGAATTTTTCTTCTTTTCCTCTGGCTGGGGGGTGGATCCAACTTCTTCACTTTCACTTGTCTCACTCTTTTTAGGGTTTTTCTTTTTCACTACTGATAATGCTTTTTTGTCTGAGGGATTGCCTTTCTCTTTCTTAGGTGTAATTTCTCCTTCTTGGGACTTATTCTCTCCTTTTTCTCTGCAATTATATTCTTACCCTTCTCATTTGGGATTGTACTCTTCATGTTTTCTCAGCTTTGTATTTTTTTTTTTTTTCAGGGCTATGCAATTTTTCCTTATTTTTTTGCGGTGTTGTTTTCTCATCCTTTATCGCTTTATATCAGTCCCTCTCTTTAGTTTAGCTGACATTTACTTGCTAGACCCCCCTTAGGACTGTCCTTATTTGGAGGGCTATTTTCATTTGGCTTTGGCTTTGTCTCCTTCCCTGAGGGAGATTTGGGTCTCCTGTTTTGGTCTTTTGGATCATGCTGCTGCTGCCTGTCAAGCTGCTCCAGAGTTTTCTCGAAGTCATCATCACTGTTATCATCTATACTGCTGTCTCTGCTCTGAAACATTCATTTAAAATTGAAACGGAATCCTAAAATCCATGATCACAAATGGTGGGAACACTACAAGAATTAAGGTTAAGTAACATTATTGAAAGCTGCCATAAAAATTTTTTTAAAAAATTCAAACACTAAAAGAAGCCTAGAGGTACTATATATAATGCCTCACATCATCAGTGTTTTCTGCTACAGAGTGCATCTTTAAAGGATCTTTAACTAAAATAATCTAAATTAAAATAATTTTTCCCGATCATTACTTTTGCATTAAAAAAGGTATATTAGCATATAACATAAATCATAACAAAACAGATAAGAAACTTGATATACTTTTTTTCTTTTTAATGATGGTTTCCTCTCCTCTTTTCTGATCAATGGTGAAGTTCCAAAAAAATCTGAAGGAGCCACAGGTTTTATTTTTGGGGTGGTTTGGGTTTGGGTAATGCTGCGGGCTCTTCTTTCTTGATTTGTTTTTTATTTTTAGTCACACAGAAGATATCATCATCTGTAAATTATTAAAAGTTCTAATATAAAGTAAAAAATCTAAACATCAGAACTGTGTATCTTTCATATTCACCCCTTTTGATATCTTTGGAATATAACAGTAATCTTCCACTATATACCAATCCAGGGGCATTATTACCATTCCCCCTCCTAAAAAAATCCCACTCTTGTGGCAAAAATCTGAGAAATTAAACTATATGTTAAGGAATAAAAAAAACACCAATATAGTGATTCTAAAAAAAAAAATCTTTGCTTATTTGTCCACTTATACCCTACCACCTCATCATTGCTTGAAAGAAAAATGAAAGATTAATCACTTTCAGCTTTGAAAGTGTACAGGTTTAAATAGCTAAAAACTGGACTTTCCAGCACTATACTACATCATGTGCCTATTGGTACACTTGAAATTTGGAGCAGAGGGTTCATAACTTTGCCCCACTCTCTACACTATTACTTGCAGCATCATTAACTTTTTCGTTAATAAAAAGATGTTACTTTTGAGAGACTTTTTCTCCTAATGATAGCAGTCTGGATCAACTTGTGAGCACTGTTTTACATGATGGGATACATCTTGGTATGTGGGACAGTCTTGTCATGATTCATAGTACAAATCACTGGGAGTGAGTTTTTTTTTTTACAAAATAATTTTTGAACCTTAAAACCCCGTTGCCTTGTATATATACTGTAAACTTTGGTGAACTTTACAGATGGCTCTGAAACTGCTCAGCCACCAAGGAACTATTTAGCAGACTTTTGTAACTTCATCTGATTTCTCCTTTTCTTGAGGATTTTTTTTTAATGCAATTAATATCAATGCACCTCCATTATATTGACAATGTTATTAACAATACTAAAAGCAATAAAGAAGAAAAAGGAATCTTACAAAACTGAAGGAAACAAGTTTAAAAAGGAGAGATAGACAGGACTTTTTAATTGACTTCTTGGTGATTAAGCATTTGTAAGCCATCTATGTGTGAAGACTATTATTACTATTACTAATGATGTTGATGATGATGATGATGATAATATAATAAAAATAATAATAAAGATAGTGGACATGGCATGTATCTTTGTCATCATGGCATCAATGAACAATGTATGTCTCTGATCACCCAAAAGGTAAACAGTATATGGAACTGAGATTGATGATCTCTATACCTTTCATCATCTATGATACATCTATTGCTAATTGAAATTAAAAATGATTACTTTATAGACATAAAATAAAAACATCATGGAAGTTTCATAAAGGGTGCAAAACAATGTCAAAAAAGGCAAAACTCGACATTCCCCACAGCCAAAACGGCATCATGCCTGCCCCTGCTGTTATAGTTATACTTAAACAGAAGAGCTCAAAAAGGGTTTGCAATTCTAACATTTTTTGCACCTCCGAAATACGCACCAGAGTCAGAAGCTAAAACTCTCTTCTTATTGGAGGAAGGAAAGGGGGATCTTCCTCATCTGAGTCAATGACAACAGCTTTTCTTTTGCCCTCTTTCCCTTGGGTGGATGGCTTCTCTGGCTTCTTTGCCCCAACTCGGGCAAAATAGTTTCTAATATCCTAATAGCAAAAGAGGAAAAGCAATTAGTCATTGGTAACAAAATTTTCTTAAAATCATTTAAAACTAACTCTTTTAACTATACATTTGATAATAAACTAAAAAAAAAAACAATAAATTAAAAAAAAAAAAAATAAAAAAAAAAATTAAAAAAATAAAAACAAAATAAACAAATAAATAAATCTTCTGTTTTTCTTTGTAATACATCGTCCTTTTATTAACCAATTCATGCATTTTGCAAAGACAGGATTTCTAAATAGACAATTATGAAGAAATATTAAAGTCATTCATGGGAGGAAGTAAACATGAAAAGTTTCAAACAAATATGTGCACCATGTTAGAAGTTGAAATACAGGCCTAACCATTACTGACTGATATACAAGTGAACCACGATAAAATGCTACATTTTTTTCATTCTCCACAAAGCCTTGAACTAAAGAAAAAAGAAAAAAAAAGAAAGAAAGAAAGAAAGAAAAAAAGAAAGAAAGAAAAAAAAAAAAAATGAACCTTCTTACTGATCTTTAAATTTGATATCCTTTTGAACCAAGCAATCCCTCTAATTTTACATTCAATATGGTCTTTTTATCAACTTCAACTAACTTCCTGATAGTGTACTCATTTGCAAGAAGCCTTCAACTATAAAGTTCTTCAAACAGTTGAACAGTTTGAATATTGCACTATTTTTTTGTGGGAGATGAGGAGTAGATGGGGTGAGGGAAGGAGGGTTTAGGGATGTGTCTGTACAAAGAGGAATTTTACCTGGATATATATATCTGTATTAAAAAAAGGAAAAAAAGCAAGAGAACTGATAATATCTAGAAAACAACAAAGAAGATATATTAAAAAACCCTAAAGAAATGGTTACTATGAATAAACAAAAGGTCTCCTTTGTAGCATCTTCTAAACGCCTAACCCTCATACCTCAAATATATTTGCCCTTTAAACATACTTCCTTGAAAACTGCTGAAACATCTTCTTGTTTCTAGGATAGTCAGGTACTTTTTCCATTTAATTTGAAGCTTACATAATGTTTTGCTTTTTTCTAAAATCATACCAGCACAATAACATTTTTCATGGTCTTTGTTTGACTTTATGTAAAACTGTGGGATGTCAGAACAATTTCTGATGATCCTGTGTTTTGTTACCATCATGAGCCAACATCAAACATATATTAGCGTCTGGGGTTTCAGGATGCTACAAAAATACCTAAAATAATAATGGGTATAGGAACAGCAATTATTCCCCTAATGGTCCTGTGTTTCAAGTTAGGTATAATCACAATTTTTTTTTTTAAATCCACCAGAAATTTGGAAAAAAAAAAAAAAAGTTGTAGTAGTATAGTTTTGAACCAAGATTGCATCTAATCTTGACCAAACTCCATAATTAACTTTGTCTATAACCCAACCAATATTTAACAATATACAGCTTGCCTTCCACGATATGTGGTTTCTCTTCCTTTCTGCAATTGTTTTCCTGTAGCTATTATTTTTTTGCATGTTTCTATTTTCTTATTTTTGGGTATAACCCTTCAGTTTCACAAAAGCCATATAGTACAAGGTAAATTTGCATGTTATGGCTAGAATAACAGAACACTTTTCATCTATGATATTTGCTTTGAAAGTTGTCATATGAAATTTGTGCAACACAAAATATTTTGGCATATATCTACAGGAAAATATGACACTATCAAGAGAAAGGGGAAAAACTACACTAACTGATATTTGAAATAATCTGCGCAGGAAAAGAATAAAGTTGGGATTAAGAAAACTTTTTGACCAATGCTTGCAAAATGTAAGCACACAGCAATTGGGTGGGTGCCCCGGGGACAGGACCCGGGGTTAGAAGGCCTGTGATTCTTTACACGCTTGTGGATTTCAGGAGGGGTTTTGGTCTCGGGAGGGGGATCACACCAAAAGCACCAATACTCTCTTTTTAATGTTCTAAGACGATCACAAAGATAGGGGAAATGGACACTCCCTTTCTTATAGCGCATAAAAAAAAAAATTTAAAAAGAAGCAAAACAGGTACATCAGCATTTTCCTCACATTTAACAAAAATTAGAAAATCCCTCTGCTTCACCACTCAGAAGCAAATCCACAAACCCCTCACAAAGCCGGTTCTTAATGTTGTGCTTTCTCTAATTTGCACAAAATGCTAAAAAGGGGGGGACTGGGGGGTTGTCCCTGTTTGGGAATAAATAGAAGGTAGGAAGGTAGGCTTGGAATTTTTGGGGTTTTCATGATAGCCGGGTTTTTTTAGTTCATCTCTGCGGGTGCTTGCTCTTGATAACAAATACCCTTTTATTTTTTATCACTTGCAATAAAAACAACAGCAATTCTATACAGTTGCATAAATTAAAAACGGAATGTAAATTGCAAGGGTGGATGGCTGGGGCGAAACTAAAATTACCTTTTTTCACTTTACCCTTCCTTTTTAAAATAAAACCCAAAACCAAAACCCCTAGAAAACTTAAAACCTGTGAATGAAGGGATTTCCTTGCACGTACTCAATCAAACTTAAATACGCAAGGCTAAATCGGGTCCGAACAGCATTTTATTGTTGCATCGTAGGTCAATGGAGCCCTCTTATCCCCCCCCGGAATAAACATGACTTAAACCTTCATTTTTGCCTTTACTAAAATTGCCAAAATACGAATTAATTCATAAAGAAACAATTTCACGGCCTTTCCTAACTGACAGAAAAAATCACACAACAAATCGCCAAGATAGTCGAGCCTTTCGGGCCCAAAGGCTCCCTGCTCCCCCCCAAAGGCCTGGGCCGCACTTTGCTCTCGGCGCTGGCCTGCAACCCCCTCGCTGCCAAAGTCCTTCATCCCTCCAGCTTCCCGGGCCCCTGGTTAAAGCTATGGACCCCTCACCTTGAAGCAACGACACCAAGCCCCGACGTTTCCCGCGATTTGAAAAAACCCGAGGCGAGCGTTCAGGCAAAGAGCGGCAAGCGCATCTCGATTCGAGAGTTTTAAAACCTTTACTTTTATAACGATATTGCTTAATTCCGATTATTTTCTATCTTTTCACTTTTTTTTTCTTTAAATTCCACAATTGAAGTTTTTTTGGGAAACTTTTTTTCTTGTACAATGTACAGGGGCTACATGGTGCATGAGACTTCAGGATATTGATGTTTTATCGAAGTCCGGGCCCTTGCAGGCGGGGGCGCCCTGAATTTCCACACCCCTTTGTCTCTTGTCATTTTCGTATATGTACAGCTTTGCTTCCCCCTTCTCTGTTTTTCCCTTTTTCCACCCCTGTACTTCTCCCTTTGTCTCATCTTGCTCTGCAAACCCGGGTTCTTCCTGTTAAGCCTAGGCCCCCACTTTTCTTCTCATCCGTGTCCCAAAACCTCATCTAAAAAAATGCCAAAGTACTCCACATATTCTTACTCAAAGTAAATATCTAGCAGATGTTGTAATTCTAGTGAATTTCCCCTAAATTTAGGGGGGTCATCCCCGGTTTTTTGGGCCGCCTGTTCCCCCGACGTTAGGGGTCTGTAGAAAAATCTACGGACTTCTCCGCTTGCTTGCTTGTTGTTGCTTGCTTGCTGGGTTTGCGAAATTCTGGGTTCGCCCGGGCCTTTTCCGTTGGCCCGGCCTGTGTCAGCTTTTTATGGCTGTCTCATTTTTTTGTCTACACTCCGGTGCTTACCGTGGCGGTGGGATTGCCAGCAGGCGTCCTGTAGCGTGGTGTTAAGCATGCTCGCATAATCCTTTACCAGCACTACGGCTGTGTTCTGCGGGCTTTTGTCTTAGGAATGTGCGTATGCACGCAATTCTCCAAGAATGTACAAGTGTGGCGTTCGGCCGCCGCATGCATGCAACACCTCTCTTCACGTTCGATTGGTTTTATGCCCTCCATGCACACTGGTACCTAGGCGCATCTGTGCAGAATGACTTCGGTACCTCTGTTTATTTCTGAGAGTGCCATGGTTCATAGCCTGTGGCAGATGAGTACCAGCTGGCGAGGGGATATCTCTTTTCTCGCTGTGAAATTGCAGGAGGAAGGAGGTGGGCCGTCACGTACCCTCCTCCTATTAATTTTTGGCTCTGATGTTATTTATCATGGGATTAGGGGGCATACCCCTGCACACTTCGGCTAATCTGTCAGCAAGCTCATTACTGATCCCCTATGTGTCTGGGAACCAGTTTATGATAATTCTTCTACCCTGTGCAAGATCCTCTGATCCTTGTGAGGATGGTAGTCAGAAGGTAGATGTTGTCAGTGGGTGAGCGCTGCTGAAGAACAGTGACGGCTCTTTGGATTCAGGTGTGTATGCCCCCACGTGTCCTTCCCTCACGGACGCGTGGCTCAGTGCTCCCATGATAGCACTGCCTCTGTGTAGCGAGGAGGCATTGTCTGTTACCCTCATGTATGTGGCTCCCTTGCTGCGAAGCCGGCGCCTGCAGTGGTGGGTCCAAGGGATCGACGCAGGTGGGGGAGGGGGGAAAAATATTCCATCTGTGTCTAATGTTCCTGCTTCCCGGAGGGGTGACTTGCTGCAAATGACCCTCTGGGTTTCCTGCCTTTAGGCTAGGCATACAGTAATTCCTTCTTTTGCTTGCCAGTCTCATGACCGAGAACTCTATCGAGGCTGTGCCCACCGCGGAGCTTCGAAAAGTCAGGGTGAGGGGTCCCATGCCTTGACCAGTAGTGCTTCTTTGAGGCTGATGGCATATAACACCCTGGATTGTGAGACAGCCAGGATTGTTTGCAACACTCGTTATCCTGTCTAGTCTTCTGACTATTTTATTTCTTAGGCTGTGTTCCTGGAGTCCTGATGACCCTTTGATAAGATTGTGCTGCCATTAGGTCAATTCGTGAGGCCGAAGGGGAGAAGGTTTGCCTCCACAAGGAGGTTGAGACCTTCGCCCACCTTGGGAACCCAGAATGACCCTGGCGGCTTCATTTTGGACTGATCTCCAGTTGGTCTTTATGTTTTCTCTTTAATGGGGAGGAGCAATCAGAGCGAGGGAGCCATGTCTACAATGGGCCCTCACAGCATGTACATAGAAGATCTTAGTACTCTGTGTCTGGCCCCTAGCATCATCCACTCATTGCTCTCATGCAGACAGTCTTGTTTTGTTTCGGTCAACCAGTACTGGACCTCCTTGGCGGAGGAGAGGGTCCTGTCTATCCTTACCCCAAGGTATAGGTAGTCCTGACCCACTCCAAGTCCATTCCCTGGATTTTCAGCCTTGTGCTTGAACTCTCTGCTCAGAGCCATGGGCTTTGGATTTGGCCTGCAGAGATGTTAGTCCTGTCCTGCAACACTCCTCGATACCAGGTCCAGACAACGCTGGGCTTTGTTAGGCATATGGTCCCAGTGGAGATGATAGCAAGATTGTCTGCATAGGAGATGGATCTTGCACCCCCTGGGAGGTTATGTTGAGGATACAGGACATTAATGTATTAAAAAAAGGCTGGACTGAGAACCCCACCGTGGCGTCCATTCTCATATTGGCATTGCTTGTGATAGGTGACCTTGAATTTGACGCTGCCTGTTCTATTGGAAAGTAGTCCACCTATCCAAGCCAGGAGCGTCCTCTGATTCCTTTTTGTATCATGCGCTCCTGAATGCAAGAGGACTTTGCCAATTCCAAAAGCCTTCTCCAGTCCAGGAATATTGCCACAGATGTGCCCGTGCTTATTGTGCTCAGAGCGTGGCTATGCTGTGCGCTGTGCTCATGCCCTGGTGAAACCCGTGATCGTGTCCTTATTATGACTCTCAGCTTATACAGAACACATGAGCCGATAACACAAATAAAAGCTTAATTTTTCTGTATAAATGTAAATGCAATAACCAATATTTCCTATTTTTGCACGTTTCATACTTATAAAAACTAACAGGTTGATTACCTAATAGATTGAAAAGATGCTGGTTTTATTCCATTTAGAGACCATTAATAGTGTTTTCAAGGTATCTGCGCCAGGGCAAAGGTGGGTTTCCCCTTCATATTTACGCATAAACACCTGATTATCTACCAACTAGCGTCACCCCCCTGTCCCACGTGTTGACTCAGTTATGTTTTGCTAATTAACCTAAAGGGGACAATGCAGTATTTTTCCTAAAATGTTCCGCCTCATTTCGCGATGTTTTACAATCTACAATGCAACTTAGGAAAATATATTTAGTTTCCCTTAAGGCCCATATGTACAACTATATACAGACGAGCGTATCCTTCCCCTAAGAGGTCGCATAACAATAATCCTCCGTTTATGATGATATCAGAAAAGACGAATCAACACAGAAGGTGGACTAGCTTTTCAGCAATTTACTCCCCCTCCTCGAAATTGTCTATAGTACCTGGCTACACGTATATAAGAAGAAAAAGAAAGATGCAACGGTAAGAAATATTGTTTGCGCATTCATGCACCACTTTTTAAGTAATACACGCAATTTTTTTTTAAATCTCTTACAAAAGAGAGAAATATCTTTACGTCGACACTAAAAAAAAAACTTGTTTCTCGATTCTTCAATATTTTTTGAATAACTTAATATACAAGCATTTCCAAAACAAGGAAAATACTGGTATGTCTAACATCCTTCACCTTTAATTTTTCACTATGTCACTAGTTGCTGTAGTGGAGAAAGCAGTTAAAGACCCATGTAAACAACTTCTATCTTCAAAAATCAACACACTTGTACAAAAAGAAGGCTTTGACTAATTGTTAACATATATCCCCCTTTTAGTAACTGACTCTTTATCAAAACCAAGAACTTTTATGAAATATGAAAAAAATTGAGGTAAAATAATATAACGTTTGCCCTTACGCTTATAAAGTGTATTGAGACAAAGACACACAAATTAACCTAAAGCAGGGATTTTTGACCATGCATATATTTTCTTTAAATCCCCTTTTCCAAAGAGAGAAATATTTTTACGTCTACACTGAATAAAAGTTGCTACTCGACCTCTTCATTATTTTCTGAATAACTTAATAAACAATCATGCCAAATGAAGAAAATACTGGTATGTCTTAAAATCCTTCACCTATAATTTTTCACTATGTCACTAGTTGCTGTAGTGACGAAAACTGTTAAAGACCCATGTAAACTATTCCTATCTTCAAAAATTAAAAAAGAAGGCTTTGATTAATTGTTAACACATTTTCCCCTTTTAGCAATTGACTCTTTATCAAAACCAAGAACTTTTATGAAATAGGAAAAAAAAACTGAGGTAAAATAATATAACTTGTTTGCCCTCATGGATATAATGCTTTTATAATTGTTCGCATATTGGACAAAGACACAGACAAATTAACCTAGAGCAGAGATTTTTGACCATGGGTACTTTTACCAGAGGGAGTAAAAATATACATGGCACCCGCAATGCGATAGATCTTAGCAGGCAGCATGCAAATTTCCAACAGATAATGTTTCATGTGTTTTTTTTCATCTTTTCTTAAACCAAGTTATCAATAACTATATATTACTTTTCCTAATCACTACATTCTTTGCAAAATATATAAAAATAAAGGTACTTTATTTTTCCTGTTATGCGTCTACATCAGATATTTTTGTTTTTACCTGGTAGTAAAAGTGTATATGACGAGCAACATACAGTCGAAGAGGTATGTTATAGAGAAAGGGTTGAAAATCACAGTCCTAAAGGGGGGGGGGGGGGAGGCGAGAAACCGAAGCCCTGTTTTGTAAATGACAATTGTTTGGGAAAAAAAAAAAACACATTACCTCATAATAAGGGAGGGAAAAACTTCCTTTTACCTAACTTAGAGAAAGAAAAATGCCCTTTTATTCAAATACAAGGGTGATTAAAGTATTTGTGTATGACCAGAGCAGTTTTTCAGACCTGGGAAATAAATGGCAAGTGTTAACACATTATCCTATTTCTGCCATCCTTAACAAAAAACCAATGTGTTCATCCATGTCTCTAAAGCATACGGTGATAGCAGGAGACAACTTACTGTTTTTCGGAAGCGTCATCTCCATCGGTTACGGAAATATCCTCTTTCGGAAGGAGCCAAAA
>NW_023647694.1:27843-34476 GCF_015228065.2 Penaeus monodon
TCAGTTCTTTTTTGTATATAAAAGAGTTATATATAATACTCAAATTGTGTGTAAGCAAGGTATATTGGTATGATTTATGGAATATCTGCATTGTAACAAAAGGAAATTTGAGAAATTTCATGTCATATAATGACAGATACGTTTGTAATATATTCTTAAAACCTCACTGAATGTTCATGCAAAGTAGGCGACGCCTCCTTTTGCTTGTTTACTTTCCACCGTCCTACTGCCACAAAACCACCACCACCGCTGCAAAACCATCGCCGGGTCCGCCGCCTCCGCCACCGCCGCAAAAACCGTCGCCGCCGCGTGCGCGTTTACTTGCCCGGGCGTGCAGTAGCGTTGGCGAAGGACGCGTGCGGAAGTAGGCGGCTTACAATCTCCCCTGTCTAACTGCGGTCAGTTTTACATTAATATATCGTGCTCTGAATAGGTTAACCGATGCAGTGGGTGGGCGATGACATAGGTAGTTTAGCTGTTGAAAGATTACAATACAAGATTTAGTAAAAAATAATGTCTCAGGCAAATAAGTTGATACCTTTAGGCATTTATATATAAAAGGGTTATATCGTGTTTATCAAAAAACATCGATGTCGAAGCTAATACCCATGGTAAAAAATCCCTGCTTTAGGCTAATTTGTCTGTGGCTTTGTCCAATACACGAACAATTATAAAAACTTTATAACATGAGGAGCAAAACAAGTTTTCCGAAAGGAACCTAATATTTTAAACAAAATATAATTTTATACTTTTATACTTTTAAAGCACAATATTTATGTTTTGATTTTCATATAATATTTATTATTATTTATTTATGTTTACATGTAAGAGGTTTTATTTCAAGATAGATCTTTAGATATTTCAGTAATTTAACATTTTAGCTCCACATGGCAATCGCCGATAATGGCCTTTAGCGTAGGTGCGACAGATAATTTTAATTAATCAATGAACATATTTCTGAGACAAAGTATGATAACAGTTTTAGGTATTTTATTTATTTCCACCTTATATAGCAAGGTAATATGGTAATTTTATACAAAAATAGTATATAAATATATTGATACTATAGGTAAGCATTATTTGTCATTAGAGAATAATTTGATAAAATATAAGCATGTAATGACTCAGATGCGGTCGTTAGTATTTATAAGCTTCTATCAGAATCTGAATGCTCCTTCTGAAAGAGGATATTTCCGTAACCGATGGAGATGACGCTTCCGAAGGACAGCAAGTTGTCTCCTGCTATCACCGTATGCTTTAGAGACATGGATGAACACATTGTTTTTTTGTTAAGGATGGCAGAAATAGGATAATGTGTTAACACTTGCCATTTA
This sequence comes from Penaeus monodon, assembly GCF_015228065.2. Lineage (NCBI taxonomy): Eukaryota > Metazoa > Arthropoda > Malacostraca > Decapoda > Penaeidae > Penaeus > Penaeus monodon. The sequence continues at coordinate 29,178 of NW_023647694.1, forward strand.
TTTCCCAGGTCTGAAAAACTGCTCTGGTCATACACAAATACTTCAATCACCCTTGTATTTGAATAAAAGGGCATTTTTCTTTCTCTAAGTTAGGTAAAAGGAAGTTTTTCCCTCCCTTATTATGAGGTAATGTGATTTTTTTTTGTTCCCAAACAATTGTCATTTACAAAACAGGGCTTCGGTTTCTCGCCTCCCCCCCCCTTTAGGACTGTGATTTTCAACCCTTTCTCTATAACATACCTCTTCGACTGTATGTTGCTCGTCATATACACTTTTACTACCAGGTAAAAACAAAAATATCTGATGTAGACGCATAACAGGAAAAATAAAGTACCTTTATTTTTATATATTTTGCAAAGAATGTAGTGATTAGGAAAAGTAATATATAGTTATTGATAACTTGGTTTAAGAAAAGATGAAAAAAAACACATGAAACATTATCTGTTGGAAATTTGCATGCTGCCTGCTAAGATCTATCGCATTGCGGGTGCCATGTATATTTTTACTCCCTCTGGTAAAAGTACCCATGGTCAAAAATCTCTGCTCTAGGTTAATTTGTCTGTGTCTTTGTCCAATATGCGAACAATTATAAAAGCATTATATCATGAGGGGCAAACAAGTTATATTATTTTACCTCATTTTTTTTTTTTCCTATTTCATAAAAGTTCTTGGTTTTGATAAAGAGTCAATTGCTAAAAGGGGAAAATGTGTTAACAATTAATCAAAGCTTTCTTTATTTGATTTTTGAAGATAGAAATAGTTTACATGGGTCTTTAACAGTTTTCGTCACTACAGCAACTAGTGACATAGTGAAAAATTATAGGTGAAGACATACCAGTGTTTTCTTCATTTGGCATGATTGTTTATTAAGTTATTCAGAAAATAATGAAGAGGTCGAGTAGCAAGTTTTATTCAGTGTAGACGTAAAGATAGTTCTCTCTTTGTAAAAGATTTAAGAAAATATATGCATGTGCGCGTTTCCCGATAAAGTAAATCACCGAAGTCCGAGTTTTATTCAGTGCCGGCGTAAAAATATTTCTCTCTTTGTAAAAGGAGATTTAAGAAAATATATGCATGGTCAAAAATCCCTGCTTTAGGTTAATTTGTGTGTCTTTGTCCAATACACTTTATAACGTAAGGGGCAAACGTTATATTATTTTACCTCAATTTTTTTCATATTTCATAAAAGTTCTTGGTTTTGATAAAGAGTCAGTTGCTAAAAGGGGGATATATGTTAACAATTAGTCAAAGCCTTCTTTTTGTACAAGTGTGTTGATTTTTGAAGATAGAAGTTGTTTACATGGGTCTTTAACTGCTTTCACCACTACAGCAACTAGTGACATAGTGAAAAATTATAGGTGAAGGATGTTAAGACATACCAGTATTTTCTTGATTTGGCATGCTTGTATATTAAGTTATTCAGAAAATATTGAAGAGATCGAGTAACAAGTTTTATTTAGTGTCGACGTAAAGATATTTCTCTCTTTGTAAGAGATTTAAGAAAATATATGCGTGTATTACTTAAAAAGTGGTGCCTGAATGCGCAAACAATATTTGTTACCGTTGCATCGTTCTTTTTCTTCCTATATACGTGTAGCCAGGTACTATAGACAATTTCGAGGAGGGGGAGTAAATTGCTGAAAAGCTAGTCCACCTTCTGTGTTGATTCGTCTTTTTCTGATATCATCATAAAACGGAGGATGTATTGTTATGCGACCTCTTATGGAAGGATACGCTCGTCTGTATATAGTTATACATATGGGCCTTAAGGGAAAACTAAATATATTTCCTAAGTTGCATTGTAGATTGTAAAACATCGCGAAATGAGGCAGGAACATTTTAGGAAAAATACTGCATTGTCCCTTGAGGTTAATTAGCAAAACATAACTGAGTCAACACGTGGGACAGGTGGTGACGCTAGTTGGTAGATAATCAGGTGTTCAGGCGTAAATATGAAGGGGAAACCCACCTTTGCCCTGGCGCAGATACCTTGAAAACACTATTAATGCTCTCTAAATGGAATAAAACCAGCGTCTTTTCAATCTATTAGGTAATTAACCTGTTAGTTTTATAAGTATGAAACGTGCAAACATATGAAATATTGGTTATTGCATTTACATTTATACAGAAAAATTAAGCTTTTATTTGTGTTATCGTCTCATGTGTTTGTATAAGCTTGAGAGTCATAATAAGGTACAAGATCCATGGGTTCACCAGGGGCATGAGCACAGCGCACAGCATAGCCACGCTCTTGAGCACAATAAGCACGGGCACATCTGTGGCAATATTCCTTGACCTGGAGAAGGCTTTTGAATTGGCAAGTCCTCTTGCAATTCAGGAGAGCCTGATCCAAAAAGGAATCAGAGGTAAGCTCCTGGCTTGGATAGGTGACTACTTTTCCAATAGAACAGCCAGAGTCAAATTCCAAGGTCACCTATCACAGCACATGCCAATAGAGAATGGAACGCCACAGGGTGGGGTTCTCAGTCCAGCCCTTTTTAATACATTAATGTCCTGTATCCTCAACATAAACCTCCCAGTGGGGTGCAAGATCATCTCCTATGCAGACGATCTTGCTATCATCTCCACTGGACCATACTGCCTAAACAAAGCCCAGCGTTGTCTGGACCTGGTATCCGAGGAGTGTTGCAGGACAGGACTAAAGATCTCTGCAGCCAAATCCAAAGCCATGGCTCTGAGACAGAGTTCAAGGCACAAGTCTGAAAATCCAGGGAATAGACTTGGAGTGGGTTCAGGACTACCTCTACCTTGGGGTAAGGATAGACCGGACCCTCTCCTTCCACAAGGAGGTCCAGTACCTGGTTGACCGAACAAAATCAAGACTGTCTGTCATGAGAGCAATGAGTGGAAGACGCATAGGGGCCAGACACAGAGTACTAAGATCATTCTATGTACATGCTGTCAGGCCCATTGTAGACTATGCTCCCTCGCTCTGATTGGCATTAAGAGAAAACATAAAGACCAACTGGAGACAGTCCAAAACGAAGCCGCCAGGGTCATTCTGGGTGCCCCAAGGTGGGCGAAGGTCCTCAACCTCCTTGTGGAGGCAAACCTTCTCCCCTTGGCCTCACGAATTGACCTAATGGCAGCACAATTCTTATCAAAGGTCATCCAGGCTCCCAGGAACACAAGCCTAAGACATAAAATAGTCAGACGCCTAGAACAGGATAACGAGCTGTTTGCAAACAACTCCTGGCTGTCTCACACATCCAGGGTGTTAATACGCCATCAGCTCAAAGAAGCACTACTGGCCAAGGGCATGGACTCCCCTCACCCTGACTTTGTCGAAGCTCCGCCGTGGGCACAAACCTCGATAGAGTTCTTGGTCATGAGACTGGCAAGCAAAAAGAATGAATACTGTATGCCTAGCCTAAAGGCAGAAACCCAGAGGGTCATTGCAGCCATCACCCCTCCGGGGAGCAGAACATATTACACGGATGGATCGGTCGATCCCTTGACCCACACTGCAGGCGCCGGCTTCGCAGCAAGGGATGCCACAATATCCATGAGGGTAACAGACAACGCCTCCTCGCTACAGGCAGAGGCAGTTGCTATCATGGGAGCACTGAGCCATGCGTCCGTGAGGGAAGGACATGTGGTCATACACACAGACTCCAAAGGAGCCGTCGACTGTCTTCAGCAGCGCTCACCCACTGACAACATCTACCTTCTGACTACCATCCTCACACTGGCACAGAGGATTCTTGCACAGGGTAGAAGAATTATCATAAACTGGGTTCCCAGCCACATAGGGATCAGAGGTAATGAGCTTGCTGACAGATTAGCCGAAGTTGGCAGGGGTATGCCCCCTAATCCCATGATAATACATCAGAGCCGAAAATTACTTAGGAGGAGGTGTACGGTGACGGCCACCTCCTTCCTCCTGCAACTTCACAGAGAGGAAACGAGATCCTCCCCCTCGGCCAGCTGGTACTCAGATGCCACAGGCTATGAACCACTGGCACTCTCTGAAATAAACAGAAGTACCGAAGTCATTCTGCATAGAATGCGCCTAGGTTACCACTGTGCATGGCAGGTCATACAAACCATAGAATGTGAAGAGAGGTGTTGCATGCATTGCGGCGAGCCGAACGCCACACGTACATTACTTGGAGAATTGCGTGCATACGCAATTCCTAAGACAAAGCCCGCAGAACACAGCCGTCGTGCTGGTAAAGAGATTATGCGAGATGCTTACACCACGGCTACAGGAGCGCCTGCTGGCAATCCCACCGCCACGGTAAGCACCGAGTGTCAGACAAACAAATGAGACAGCCATAAAAAAGCTGACACAGGCCGGGCCATAAGTGAAAGGCCCGGGCGAAGCCAGAACTTCGCAAATCTCTCAAGCAAGCAAGGTACAAGAATTTCATGATCCTTTTCAGTGAACTATATTTTTATTATGAAGATGTCTTTTGGATGTAAGAACGACTAGTATAACATATTAAAAGATGAGAGGAGGTCGCAAGCTTATCAATCGTTAGGGTCCTCTCCCTTCCAGGGTTATTTGTTATTGATTATGACAGTTTCATTCATTAGGAGAGGTGGTCACTCGTCTGTAACATGGTCAATTATCGATCTAGGTACAAGTTCAAACACGATGAATATTGCGGGGAGGGGTGGGAGGGGAGGGGAGGGGGTGATGATGGAGGTGGGGTCATCAGTGACACCTGGCATCGGGCTATCATATTGATCGTGTCACGCTCATTAGCTATAGGTGTGATCACTCACCTGTAACACTTCAGTGAAGGGCTGTATTATCTCCTTAAGCAGGACTTGTGACTGTTTGTTTGCTTCTTCTTTTTCTCACTGTTATTGCTTTGTAATGAGGTATGGAGGAATGTGGGGCAGGGGCGGTAGGAAGGGAAGGAAGGGTCACCTGTTCTCGGGTCAACACCTTGAATTTGGTCATTACCTGGACTGACTTCTATCCGTCCTGCGGTTGGGTTCTTTCCCTTGCGCGGTTATTTGTTATTGGTTATGAGGGGTGATCACTCGCCTGTAACACGGTCATTTGTCGAGTCAGTTACAAGGTCAAACAATAGTTATACATATGGGTCTTAAGGGAAAGTTGCATTGTAGATTGTAAAAAATCGAGAAATGAGGCAGGAACATTTTAGGAAAAACACTGCATTGTCCCTTGAGGTTAATTAGCAAAACATAGCTGAGTCGACAAGTGGGGGCAGGTAGTGACGGTAGTTGGTAGATAATTAGGTGTTCAGGCGTAAATACGAGGGGGAAACCCGTCTTTGACCTGGTGTAGATACCTGACCCTTAA
>NW_023647695.1:5000-7122 GCF_015228065.2 Penaeus monodon
TTGGTTTGTGTGTGGGGTGGGGTTTTGGTGTGTGTGTGTGTGTGTGGAAATTTTTTTGATTTCCCTAAAGGTGTGAAGTGAAAGGAAGAAAAAAAAAAAAAAAAAAAAAAAAAAAAAAAAAAAAGCAAATAATAAAATGACAATAATAACATAATAATAAATAATAATAAAAAATTTTAAAAAAATAATAATTTAATAATAAAAATAATATAATGAAATAATGAAAATAAAAATTGGAAGATTAAAAGAAAAAAAAGGAAGTAGTTTTAAAAAAAAAAAAAGAAAAAAGGAAAGAAAAAAAGAAGAAAAAAAAAAAAAAAGAAAAACCCAAAAAAAAGGAGAAAAAAACGAAAAAAAAAAGAAAGAAAAAAAGAAAAAAATAAAAATATATTTTTTTCCTCTACATCCCCCCTCTCAGCGTTGCCAACCCCGGGCCCGGGCCCGTTCACTTGTATTTAAAACATAATCACACGAGCCCCAGGGGCCGAAAAAGTTTTTTCGAAATTTGGGCAACTTTTATTTGGTAAACTTAGGGCTGTGCATATCTTTTTTCTCAAAAAAAAAAAAAGAAAAAAAAAAATTTGGGCAAAACCCCCCTTTTTTTTACGTCAAACTGGTATTCGGTTTATTCTCTCTCTCTTTTCCTTTTCTCTCTTTCTTTCTCTCTCTCTCTCTCTCTCTTTTAAACCCTCTTTTCTCTCTCTCTCTCTTCTCTCCCTCTCTCTCTTTTATCGTCTCTCTCTTCTCTTCTTCTGTCTCTCTCTTCTCTCTCTCTCTCTCTCCCCTCCCTCCCTTTCCCCCTTTATTGTGTGTATATATATTATATTATATATATAATATATACTATATATAATAAATATTATATATATATATATTTTTTATACACACACACCCAAAACCCCTCCCCACACACCAACACACACACACACACAAAATCCCACACACACACACACCAACCCCAAAAACACACAAAAACACACACACACACACACCCCACACCACACACACACACACACACACTATTTATTTTATATAAAATTTTAAAAATTTTAAATAATATATATATATATATTTATTTTAATATATATAAAAATTTAATATATATATATATATTACATATATATATAAAAATTAATATCTTATAAAATATATATATTTTATTTAAAATTCTTAATTATGATATACATATCCCTATTATGCCCCCTTTTTTTCTTATCCCCTTTTCCCATATTTCTTGCTGTATCCCTCCCCAAAAATACCCTTTACCCTTTTTATTTTGTTACGGAATTACCCTGAGAACCTCAAGAACGGGTCGCATCGACTTTTTCCCCCTGGTTTTTTTTAAATTGGGTCCCCAAGTTTTTTGGGTTGAGCGCCGTACCAGCACCCAACCTTTAAAGGAAGGGTTTTGTTTGGGGTTTAAATTTCTCTCTTAGTCCCATTAGTAACAGGAAATTTTGGGAATTTTCCCACCAAAGGAAAAACTCTACGTGTTTAGGAAAGATTTTCTAGCTTTACTTAGCGAGGAAATTTTATACGGTCAAGGCCTTTCGTTTTTATAAAAGACACACCTGACACCAAAACAAATAGATTAAACATATTTTTGGTTAAAAAACCTTTTTAATAAATACATATAAAATATATTATAAAATTATATATATTTTATATAATATATTTTATATATATATTATTCTGTGTATATTTTTTTATTATATATGGGATATATAAATATATATATATATATAATATAAAATATATTTTATATATATAATTTTTATATATTTTCATTATATGTGTGTGTGTGTGTGTGTGTTTTGTGTGTATTATTTTTACGTTATTTATAAATATATATTTTAAAATATATATATATATATATAAAATATATACCTTTTAAATATATATGTGGGGTGTGTGTGTGTGGGATTATATATTTATATATAAAATTATATAAAATATATTTTAAAAAATATAACAAAAATACCTTTTTTTCAAAACTTCCTATATATATATTTATATAAAAAAATAATATATAATTTTTTTTTACATTTATATATCCATTAAAATATCTTTTATATATATTTTTAATATATCTTTTTTTTTATTATATATATTAAAAATTAAA
>NW_023647696.1:0-2500 GCF_015228065.2 Penaeus monodon
CCGATGTCACTCCTACAAACAAATGACCAATAACCCCGTTCCCGTTTTCAAGGGCAAGGAGGGTCCATTATCAACAGCGTGCAACAGGGCCAGAGTCGTAAGACCTCTTCTGACAGGGCGGGGGAGGGGGGGAGAGAGAGAGAGAGAGAGAGAGAGAGAGAGAGAGAGAGAGAGAGAGAAGAGAGAGAGAGAGAGAGAGAGAGAGAGAGAGAGAGAGAGAGAGAGAATCACTCCAGCCAACGTATATTTACCTTATATTCAACGCCTCTTCCCCACCCCACCCAAAAAAAAGGAAAGAAGGAAAGAAAGAAAGCACAGCATCAACCCCAATCAAAAACCCCCCCACCCCAAACCCCCACTCTTTTCCCTCAACGCAAGTTTTACACCACCCTTAAAAAAAGCGAACTTTGCCGCCTTCTTTTTAAACCTCTCGCGACATTGTGTAATCCCAGCACCAAGTCCACAACCATAAGCCGTTTTTTTCCCTTTTCGCAGGTTTGCAATATCTCTCAGGATAATTTTTTTTCTACACCATGTCCATCCCTCATGCTAACTACCTCCCTAACACGGCTTAAGATAACCCTTGTCAGCAAATTCACTCATTCACAAGCTCCCGCCACTTTTTATCCAGGCAACTTTTTATTTAGAAGTGTCCAAAAAAGCACAATGTGAACAATACAAGTACGTAAAAAATTTCACTCCTTTAAATGTTCCGAGTCCAAAATCATCAAAAAACTTAAGTGCGAGTCTTAAATCACCATAGAGTTAAAAAACTTTCACTTCATAAAAGAAGAAAAAAAAGTTTGACCGCGATGCTTAATTGTCCCACCTAATGACTGGGACACAGGATGCGGGATGTACCAAACCCCAACGATATCACCTTTCCCAAATTAATGTCTCATTAATCTGTTTCCTGTTAACTTCCGTCTTATGTCCAGTTTTTGTATAATTGTTTAAACCCGGGTTTCCAGCACAGGGAGTCAAAATCACGTTTTTTAAAATTCTTTTTTCTTTTTTTTCACCTAAGGACATATTTCCGTGTTTCACAAGTGTTTCAAAGCAGTCCCTTGGGCCATTTTCTCTTGCATTTCAATTATCGTCATTTCCGATAAATTCAAAAATCACAAAAAAATATGTACTTCGCATTCTCATACACTAATCACTATAAATCACAGCGCGGATTCACTTTTTGAGGAGAATGATAAAAATCTCCAAATTCGCATGGGCCTACACCGGGTTCCTCCCCGATGCCCGTCAGGTAACGGGCCGGGTAGGCCTCTCGGGGCTTCGTAGCCTATCAGTAGCAGCCCGCGCAAAAGCCAACTTACCTCTCCGTGTTCCTCGCATCTCCCGTCCGGCGTGTTCTCCGAAGGAAGTAGATCCTGAGCGAGACGAGGATCTGTCCGGAAGAGCGATCCTCCCACAGAAAACTGGGGCCTCGCCTACGGACACGATGTCTTCCTCCTCCCAAATCCTGACGAGAAGAAACTCGCCCAAGGACAATATCCGCTGTTTGCCATGGAGTTTTGTATTTGAAAAGCTTTTGTAGAACGTGTAATTGCCGTGGTGGCCACAGGGCGACCCCACAAACTGGAAAGAAAGAGAAAGAGGATAAAAATGCAACAATTATCGGCCCACTTATCCTGGGCTTCACACACGAGCCAAGCACAAACCTGCATTATCTCCAGCCAGCCCAGACCTTTTCGCTCTTTTCTCCTCACGTAGGCCTCAAATTTCCACACATTTCTCACATAACAGGGGCGGTATATTTAACACATTTTCATATCGGTTACGTACCTGAATCTTGTGATTAGTCATAGTAAAAGGGGAATTATTTGCACAGAACCTCGCACGCAACGCCACTCACATCGTCTACTTTGTATTTACTATAATTACGTGACGTCACAGGTTGATCCCGGTGACGCCCAGCGGGGGGCGGGGCTTGACGCACTTCTCAGGGGAAAAATGTAGTCTTTATAAAATATTCCAAATATTACCATTCACTAAGATCGTCATTGAATAAAGTCTTCGGGTACCAGTAATTCAATTAGTTTTTTTTTCTGTTTGTAATTATTTTTTGACTATATATTTCATCGAAAGAACTTAAATATTGGGAGTAATATTTTCACAAAAGGTTTCCAATCATGTTCTCTTCCTCACAGCTGATCCTGTTTACAATAACGTTCCGAGAGGAAAGCCCCTGTGAGAGGTTTGTGTTTTAAGCTTTTTTTCGTGTCCGAGGAAGCATTTTAAGGAACTTTCACTTTTCGGGCGGTTCAACAGATAACTAATCTACAAAAAATTAAATGAATTTAAGGTCTTTTTGAGTACTGAGTTTTGGGTTTGAAAAAGATATCTTCTACTGGGTTGGAACGTGTGAGAAACCGTCCTTCATGAAGGCATTTATTTATTTGGGTTAAATTTTTGCCGGGTAATTATTCTTGCTTTTCACCGCTTTACAGATTTACCGTTTCAGGATGTGCATATTACCGTCAAGATT
>NW_023647697.1:0-2500 GCF_015228065.2 Penaeus monodon
ATTAATCTTGACAAGCCAGAGGCCGCGTGGCAGAGTGGTTAGAGCATCGGACTCAAGACTGTCACGACGGCAATCTGAGTTCGAGGGTTCGAGTCATCGGCCGGCGCGTTGTTCCCTTGGGTAAGGAACTTCACCTTGATTGCCTACCTAGCCACTGGGTGGCCAAGCAAGCCCAAGTCAGTGCTGGTCCCAAGCCCGGATAATAGAGAGAATGATTACCTAAAAGGTAACACCGGCACTCTCCGTGGAAAGGAACTGGGGACCCTACCACGTACTCACTCCAAGAGCATCATAACATGAACACTATAATTAAGTATCATGCTGTGACCACGGCGGCTCAAACATGAACCTACCGTAAAAAAAAAAAAAAAAAAAAAAAAAAAAAAAAAAAAAAAAAAAGACAAGCCAAACACTAGGGATGCTAGGGATATCATAATAGGTGTGATCCTATTATGATAGCCTATTGCAGGTGAGACCCTCGCCTGCCTCCTGCCAGTTCCTAGGAGCTGGAGGAGCGAGTTTCAGTGGGTCACTCGAGAAGAATGGAGAACAAAAACAACACGGGAACAAAAGATCGCAAGGTTAAAAACGGTAATAAAAAACGAGTAAAGATGATGGTGAAGAACAAGAACACGGGAGCATGAAAAAGAATGAGGGAGGATGATGGTGAGAGTAACAAAGGAACATAATTTAAAATGAGGAGGGATGATGGCAAACAAGAACAAAGGAACAAATGAACATGGAAATAAACGGGGAAGATGACGGTGAGACAAGAACATGGGTATAGAGGAACATGAAAAATGAAAAGAACATAGAGTTGTAACACAGTAACATGAAATTGAAATGGGGAAAGATGAACAAGAACAAGAACAAAATAACATAATAACACGAGAATTCTTTTTTCACCTGCCATGGATTATCATAGCAAGCTTTGATAACCTGTTGCAGGTGAGACCCTCGCCTGCCTCCCTTCCAGTTCCTAGGAGCTGAGAGCGAGGTTTATTTAACGAGAGGATGAACGAGAAGAGGGTGTGGCCGTGTGTGATAAATCTGTTTAGGGCGGGAGGCATCCTTTGCTCTGTGAGCACACGTGATGGCGGTGCTTACCGGCAGAGGCCCCTCCCCACCCAGCAGATTGTCATTGTGTTAATCTTGGCCTAATAATTATATGGAGAAACAACAAAGGCAATTAAAAACATTAACATAAAACACAGATGAAGGGTGAGTGTCCAGCGTATAAACTCGTTAAGTGTAATGTTGTGAATGTAGTGACGTATGATGAATGATAACATGATGTAGTGATATGTGGTAATGATGTGAATGTATGGGTATGTTGTTACCTTTTGCGCATGAGCAGCGGAAGGTAGTTGGGGTGGTGGTGTGGGCATGGTATTATGGTGGCTTTTTTGCGCGGAAATCATCCTCCGAACCGAGCATAAGCACAAACACAAACACAGACGTTGTGCGTGGATGTGAGCGGTCCGAAGGCTTTTTCCTTGCTGTGAGGTTTGAGGCGCTGGTTCATGTTGAAGGTAAAGTTGAAACGATCAAATTATATATAAAAAAAAAATACAAAAAACACATATACAATGAGGGTGTGTGGCCATTAAAAGGGGGGGGTGATGTTAGTGAATGTGATGTATGGTGTATGATAACATGATGTGATATGACGTGGTGATGATATCGCGATTGTGTGGGCATGAGTTACCTTCTGCGCATGAGCGGTGGAAGGTGGCTGGAGTGGTGTATGGGCTTGGCATTATGGTAACTTTTCACGTGGAAATCATCCTTCGGACCGAGCACAAACACAAACACAAACAAAAACACAAACACAGACGTTGTGCGTGGATGTGAGCGGTCCGAAGGCGTTTTCCTCGCTAGGTGGTTTAATATGCTGGTTCAGTTGTAAAGTTGTTTAGGTAATCATCTCTCTATTTATCCGGCTTGGGACCAGCACTGACTTGGGCTGGCTTGCCCACCCAGTGGCTAGGTAGGCAATCAAGATGAAGTTCCTTGCCCAAGGGAACAAACGCGCCAGCGGTGACTCGAACCCTCGAATTCAGATTGCCGTCGTGACAGTCTTGAGTCCGATGCTCTAACCAGTCGGCCACCGCGGCCTCATAAATATATAATATATATATATATATATATATATATATATATATATATATATATATATATATATAATATATCTGTGTGTGTGTGTGTGTGTGTGTGTGGTGTGTGTGTGTGTGTGTGTGTGTGTGTGTGTGTGTGTGTGTGTGTGTGTGTGTGTGTGTGTGTGTATATATACACATTTTCTTTTTCTTTTTTTAAGTGCCCTATCACCACAACATGAAAACTACAATTAAGTATCATGCTGCGACCACGGCGACTCAAACATGAACCTACCGTTAAAATAAATAAATAAATAAATAATAAATAAATAAATAAATAAAAAATCACACAAGGACGTTGGCGATCATGGATTCCATGATTTTCTTGGCAATTTAGAGCGGTG
>NW_023647698.1:0-7121 GCF_015228065.2 Penaeus monodon
GAGACAAAAAAGGAGAGGGGAGAGATAGAGAGAGACGAGCAGGAGAGGGAGAGAGATAGAGAGGAGACAGAGACAGAGAGAGGGAGAGAATAGAGAGAGACGAGCAGAGAGGGGGGGAAAGAGATAGAAGAACGGGAAAGAGAGAGGGAGAGAGATAAAAAAGAGGACGAGACAAGAGAGGAGAGAGATAGAGAGAGACGGTAAAAGTGGAAAATTTATTTCTGTTAAGGATGTGGAAAATTTCTATTTCATTACAGTGGACCACGTGGTGTCCAAATGTCACAAATAAGAACCCCCCCGCTCAGCGAGGGCGGGGGTCACATTTTATATCACCTCTTTTGACAGAGTCCGTCCAAGCTCCCGACGCGGTAGGGTCCCTTCCCCCCCTCCGGAGGAAAATTGAAATTAAAATTTTTTTTTTAAAATTTGAAATTTTTATTTGTCTTTTAAAGATTTTACATGGTAGTCACAATTAAAAATAAGACAAGGGCTTTTAAATGTTTATGCTCATTTTATAAAAGCCTTTGAAACATTAAAAGGTTGTAGAATATTTTTTTAAAAAACATTTTTTAAATTTGGATAAAGTCTCAAGACTGAGTTGCAAACACTTTTCTCCTTTAGTAAATGTAATTTTTTTAACAAAAGCTAAACAATACCTTGTATTTGTAAACCAAAAAATTGCTTTAACTATTTTAAAACTGAAATGTGGTTTTACTTCTACATCACATGGTAGTTCTTAAAAATTTTTGGGGTCCTAGAATTTTCATTAGACACGAATGGTACTATAAGGGTTTTGTAGTTCTGGTCGGGATTTCTATTTTTTGGTTTAAAGGGGAAAAATTTTTTTATGTATCCTTTTGGCATTTAAAAAAAAAAATTAAACAGGAGAATTTTTGGATATCATTAGTTTTAGTAGTTATATTTATAAAAAATCATTCGGTGCCCCCTCTTACAAAAGCCACTTTAATTTGACTCACGCTTCGCACCACCTGGGGGTCTAGAGTTTTTTGCTCGCGGGCCCCAGATAGTTTTTACAGTAGGTGAGGTTGGAATAGATTGGGCAAAATAAACAATAACTCGATGTTTTGGTAAAAAAACACTTAAAGTGTAAAACGCCACAGTTTTAGAAGTTTGCATTAAAGTGTTTAATATTTTTCATGCCAGTTAATGTTTTTTGAAAAATTTACACCTAAAAAATTTAAATTTGTTACTTTTTAGTATACAACCCAAATATATTGGGGGTAAGGGATTCATTATTTTTTTATTTTGGTAAAATCATGTATTTTGTTTTTTTTTTATGTTTAAAGTTATTTTGTTTGCAGAAGCCAGCAAGATACTTGTGCAAGTTCGCTGTTCAGTGTTTTAATGGGGGTTGTGAGATTAGATTCGTAATGGGGTGGAGTCATCGGCATATAAGAAAAATTGGTTCCGGGTGAATAGACAATATCATTAATGTATAATAAAAAAAGTAATGGGCCTAAAATTAACCTTGGGGAATACGCAAAAGGTTTTTTACATTGTGGGGAAAAGCCCTTATTCATTTTACCCTCTGATACGGCTTGTTTTAAAACTTTTAAACCTTGAGTGTTGTAAAACGGACCCCAAAATGCTCCAGTTTTTGGGAAAAAATGTAGGGTCCCCCGTACAAAAGCTTTGTTTGGTCTAGAATACATAATTGTAAACTTGTTTTGGGAAAAAAGCTTCAAACGACGTCACAATTTTTTGTAAGCAGTTTCAGTCGATCTTAAAGGCGGAATCCTTTGGGAGTAAAAGAATATTGTTTTTTTTTTAAAATGCCCTTTAAACCCGGGGAAGCACCTTTTCAAAAACTTACTTAAAAAAATTTAAGACTGATTTTGGTCGATAGTTATTCAAGTCTGTATATCTCCAGATTTAAAAATTTGGTCTCACAAGCGATTTTCAAGGGGTCGGGAATACTCCAATGCTAATGATCTTTTACAAGTGGTAATTATTGGTGAAAGAGATTGAAGAAATTTAATGATTTTCCCGGGAATTTATACCCGGAGCACTGTCTTTTGAGAGAGAAAAATTTTTATTTTGTATCTCTGTAATGGTACATTGTCTAAAACTAAAACGTTTCACGAGAAACAGGGGGGAGGTAAGACGAGAAAGGTTTGGGTGGGGTAATTTTTAGCAGAGGGGGAGGGCCCAAACTTGATAAAATGTTCATTGAACTGATCGGGAGGGGTAATGCTGTGGCAGGGTAACTGCCCGTCCCTTTTTTTCCTATTGAGAACTTCTTTTAACCGACCATGTTTTTCTGACTCTGACTTTGATTCTTCAAGTTTTGTTTAAAAATTCAATTTTTTTTCCTTTTGAATCTTTTGATTAATTTTGTTACGAATTTTTTCTATACTGCTCCCGTATGTTTGGTCTTTTTAGCGTTTTCGTTGGAGTTTTTTCCCGTTCCTTATAAATTTTTTTTATTTCACTCGAAAGGAAGGCTTGAAAAATGTGTATTTCTTTCGTTTTTTTATAAGCGGAAAACTTTTTTTCATAGGTACTTTTAACTGTCTTTGAAAAATTGAAAGGGGCTCATTTAAATCAAAGGAATTGATACGTGTTCCAGTTTTTTTTTTCGATTTCTTTTTTAAAACCGGCTTAGATTTTCTACTTATTTGCTTGTTGTACGTGTTTGTTTTTTTTTTTTTTACGACTGGGGCTGTCTAGTGTATTAAAAAAGGAGAAAATAGGGAAGTGCAGAAATTTTAGTAGAACAATGCCATTGCACAGGTTATTTTTTATTGTTTCTCCATAATTTATTAATAAAGGGGCAGAATTTTTCGAACGCGGGTTTGGGTGTGAGATTGTACAAGATAATATGACTGTGAAAGTGCTGATTGTATCCCTTTTCATGTTTTGATACTTGCTTTTAGTAAATCTAAATTAAGTCACCCTTATATATTGTATGAATTATTGTTTTTTAAGTATGTCAGCGGTTTGTTAAAGTCGATTAAAATCATGAAAATTGACTTTGGCGTTTTAAGGACCCTATCGATGGTTTTGGTCTATATTAGAGACTGTCTCAAGAATAAGGGTTTTTGGTTTGGTATTGACTGTTAGATTTGCAAACTTTGTTTTGATTTATTACTTTCTAAAGGCTTAAACCTCCCCTGAACCCAGGGATTATTTGTAACTAGATAAAAAATTTTGGGAAAGGAAAAAAAGATCAATGCGTTAGTTAGCTTTTTCACAAAAGCCAAAAATAATCAAATTTTTTTCAAAAAAAACTTGAAGCTCCTCAAAAAACAATCTAATTTTTTGGGTTTTTACGTTAATATTCAAAAAAAGTTATTTTAAGTTGACTTTTGAAAAACCATTAGTACTGTTTAAGCTCACAAAAAAAAAGAAAGTAGTTGAAATTGGATTCAAGACTGCAAGTTTGCTAGATAAAACTATTGGGGCGTTTTTATCTATTTTTATCATGATCTAATTCTTTCTGTCGAAATGTTTGAAAGTAAATTTTTTTTAATTTTAAAATTGAAACATTTTTCTTCTCTGGTCATACAGATATAAAAAGGGTTAATTTATCATTCTTACCCCTTTAAAAGGGAAAACTTCATCATCATTGATTGCGGTAATTAAAAATATCAAAACATTTGACCAAGTTTTGCATCCGAATTATCTTCGGTCACGTAATTTTCCCTTTTTTCGTTGGTTTTGGGGGTCGCTGGTGGAAGCTTCTTGGGGGAGCGGGCTCTTTTGTGCTTTTGGTTGCAGTCGCGGTTTGACTTTAGTGGTGCATGGGGGGGGGACGGATGGTAGCGCCAATGGTAGTGGGCCCGTTTGTAGCATCATTGTGGTGGGAAACTTGGTAGGCTGGTGTTGGGGGTAGAAGTGTCTGCAGTGGGAGGATCGGTGGGGGGGCGCAGCGGGGGGAAGGGTTAAAGGTCCCCAAACACTTCATTGCTCGATTGCGATCACGGATTTTTGAGTTTTATGGGCAAAAAAAGGCGATCTTTTCCTTTGGATTTTTGGGCCTTTTGTAGTCGTTTTATTCTCTTTTTTATGCGTTGGGACTCCCGGGGACAGGGCCTGTAGATGAAGACGGATCCCGAGCTTCCGGGCGTTGCGCACGCAGATCCCCGTCCGCCGAACGGAGAAGCGTATAGGGGGTCCGAGGGCGGCGGTACGGGGCGGTCCGAGCGGTGGGCATGTCTAGGGGGATGTCCTCCCAAACTCAGCTTTCCTTAGGAAAGGGCCCGCACCTTGACGATGGATTCTCTCCAGTCTCCCGGGGGTCTCCTCTAAACTCAATGCGCAGGTTATTCCTCCTGCGCCGTCATCAAGGTCGTTGGTGCGAGCTTGCAGATCCCCGGTGTGGTGAGGAGGCTGGCGATTCACGCGGCGCTGTCGCCGCTCCTCACCCCCGTACGGTCTTTCCCCAACTCGTCAATTTCCCTGACTAAAAATTCTAACTGCTTTTCAATTCAAACTTCCGTAGAAGTTTACTTTTTTAGTAAAAATCGGTCCCAAAGGAAAAATTGGGAGGGAAAACCCCGGTTTAAAATTTTTCTTGCGTGTCTAATAAAACTTTAATGTTTCTGTATCCATTTTTGGGAACTGCCAAGACGAGAGGAAGGGGCCTGAGGGGATGGGTAGTGGGGCACTTTGGGGGCGTTGAGTGACGAAGTCTATGGGGGACGTCTTCTGACGTAATAAGGTTTTGTACGCATGCGCAAAAAAAAAAGGGGGGGTCAAAGGGGGGGTGGGGAAGGGAAGATTTAATTTTTCCACTTCGTTTATTTAAAACAAAAAAACAAAAAAAAAATTTTATTGGGATCACATTGATTGCGCTGATTCCTTTTCTTGTTTTGGTGATTTTTGAATGGGGTAGGGTGTTCGACAAATCAGAAACCTTTAGTTTTTAGAAGAGCTTCAAGTTTTTTTGTTTAGTTTATGTTTGTGGGGGGGGGATCCTTTTTTGGGATGCAACACGGACCACCCCCCGAAGAAAATCCGCTCGACCGCTTTAAGACATGGTTTAAAAAAAAAACACGTAAGTACCGTTTGGGCCCCCTTCTTATTTTTTTTTCCCTTCCTTTTCCCATACATTTTTTAAAAGCCTTGTTTTTTGTTGGGTTTAAAAAGGGGCTAATGAAAACAAATGGCACGTTCTCCACTATTCTTCCCCTCAGATCGTATTTCCCTGCGACGAGTAGTATCAAAAAACAGGATATCGTTTTGTTAGTAAAGTAATTAATTATTTTTCTCTCGTTTTTAGGATTTTATTGTTTCATCTGCAAAAATTTTAAAACGCGTTGTGATTTTATCCTATCACGAATCCCTTTTTCATTTTATCTCGTTCCAAACCCTCCCCCTGAGACCTACCTCACTTTCCTTTTCCCGGTTGGCGGCGTGGGTAGGGTCGATGACCACTGTTTCCCTCTAATTTGGAAGCAAACTATCATTTTACATTGCTTTTTGGTGACCTTTCTATCGGCGCTAGAGCGGCAGGTAAAAAAAATTGTATTTTTTGGATTAGGTAGGATTTTCCCCCCATATATAGTGCACAGGATTGCCCGATTTTGCCCGGGGTTACGTAAACCCCTTAAAAATTTCTCGCTCCGTGTTCGAGAGTAAAGTTTTCTTTTTTTTTCTTCGGTTTTTTTCCCTTTGAGGGTGGCCCCGCGGTTACTCTTTAATTTTAAGTAGGACTAGGGTTTAAGCTAGAATCTATTCGCTTTTTAATCACCCCTTTCTCACCCCCTCAAGTCGCTTTTGCATTTTTTTGGGTACCCCCCAAGGTTTGTGTGATTCGTGAAAAATTTTATACCCTTTGGGTTTTTTGCGAGCGGCCATTCGATACGCAAAAGGAGCAGGATTTATATCCTGTCGAGTTTTTCATCATATACGGCTTTTTGGAAATGGGATCCCCCCGTTATTGAGTTTTTTAAAGTTGAGTGCAGCTAGAAATGTACCCCGGCAGTTTAGATTTTTGACCCCCAGAAGATTTGTTTAAAAAAATTTGGCGAATATTTTTTTTTTTATGTCACCATTTTTTCAGGTAAATTTTTTCGCATACATTAAATGTTTATTCAATGTGGTAGTTGAAAAAAACGTAAATAGCTAGCATTTCTAAACTTCAGTTTTGTTATAGTGAACGCTAAAAATTCGGTTTGGATTCATTCTCTGTGTGAGGTCACCGCTTCCCTTCATTTAAAACGATAGCTGTCCTCACCACGTACCCCAACACATCAGTCACCACACACACAAAGGGTAAAAAAACTGACCTTTTTATGTCTTAGTGCGGGGTAAAATTTATCCTTAGGCCTCAATTTTTTCTTCGCTGTCTGTGTACAAGTTAATCATTTTTTATCTTTGCACTATGGTTCAATAGTCTTCGCGGGTCGCCGATGTCGTCCCCTTATCTATTCTATTCTATCAGAGATGGTTGGTTTTGTTCAAATAGGGGCTAGCGGACCCCTTGACACCCCCCCTTTTTTATTTTTCTTACCTTTGTGAAAATAAAACACAAAATGAAAAAAAAAAAAAACGAATAAGTTAAAAACCAACATTTTAAAAAATGTAAATTGTTAGAATAACCGCTAGTGTAAATTTCCCCCCTCTTCTCTGTTGCCTTTTTTTCTCTTACTCTGGCCCCTTTCGTGAATCTGCTCCCCGACTTTATATTGCGTGGCCGACACAGCACCGAAGGAGGACTTTTTGGATGCTGTAAAGGACGTCATCGAAGATGCCATAGGCCCCGGACCAGGGTTTTCGTCAGAAAAAGGGGTTGCCCGCCAGACTCCCCCTGATCCGGAACCAGCACCTTTTCCGAGGGGACATCGCCCCGAATGCTGTGCCTGGGGACGCCTGCAACCGGCAATCCAGGGCAGTAGGCAGATATCAGCAGCCCCGGAGCGCCCCCGCCCCCGACGCCCCTAGATCCGGATGAAGATTTTCGAGGATGGTGGACGGAGAAGGACCGGGCAAAATCTGTGAGGGGGTGGACGAGGACCCGCCGCCCAGTTTTGGCCTGGGCCGGGTAGAGGAGGTCAAGACGAACCGAAGTCAAGGGACCTTTGCGGATTTTTGAGGACCGTTTGAACGAGGACGGGCAGTTACACAGAGGGCCAGGGTTAGGAAGACAGGGGGAA
>NW_023647699.1:0-7121 GCF_015228065.2 Penaeus monodon
AAAAATAACTAACCATTTTATCTAATCAAGAGTAAAAAAAAACCCCCCTTCCTAAAAACTTAAAATCCTTACCCACGTACAACCAATTTTAAACCCATGCTAACAAAATAAATAATCTACCCAACTAAATGTCACTAACCTAACCAAAACCAACCTACCTAACTTAAATAAAACTAGCCTAACCTAACCTAATACCTAACGAAACCTACCTAACCTAACCAAATCTATCCTATTCAAACCTATCCTAACGTAATATAACAAAACGCAATCAAACCTTAACGTAACTTAACCTAACCAAGATACATAGGCAGGTGATACACAGATAGATGGGCAGGTAGAAGGCTGACTACAGAGAGATGGGTAGGTAGATAATAAAGAATACTAGTAGAAGTAGGTATGTAGTAGATAACTAGATAGGTAGATACGTAGGCAAGTAGTAGAAGATAGAATAATAGATGTAGGTAGAAGGTAGTAGCCACTTTCCTAACTGGACATATAAAGCATAGATATATACATACTTATACACACAGAAACACATACCATATAAATAATAAATAATTAGATGGATGAATATATATATATATAACATATGTAATATATGATGTACATACACACACACAACATATGTATGAATACATATTTACCTATCTATTTAATCTACAATCTATCTACCTAACATATTATTATTTATGTAGTAATGTATAATCTATCTATCTATGTGTTTGTGTGTGTTGTGTGTGTGTTGTGTGTGTGTGTGTGTGTGTGTGTGTGTGTGTGTGTGTGTTGTGGGCCTCTGACCTCGCCCACTTCTCATGCTGGCCAACCCCCAACAGCACGAGGCTCCGCCCCCTCGGCGCCTATCTTCCCTCAGCCACACCTCCACTGGCACTAAGTTCGCCCCTCATAGAGGCTCGCCAATGCATTCCAAGGAGGAGGGGAGTGGGATCGACGAGGAAGGAGGCCCGCCATTGGATCATCCAGGGGATTCTTCTCCCCATTGGCTGGAACGACGACGCTGCTCGAAGGCACAGCCGAGACTCGGAAGAAGAAGGGAAGGAAGAGCATCCAAATAGACGAAGCATAAGGAGAACGAGACAAGAAAAGGAGAAGTAAAAGGGAAAGAAGCGATCCAAATAAGACGAAGCATAAGGGAAAAATGAGACAAGAAAAAGAAGAAGACGAAAAGGTGGAAGAAGCGATCCAATAAAATGGAACAACTAGAAGAGAATAAGATTAATATAATAATAACAGAAAAGATAAGTTGAATAATAAGAGAAAATAATAAGTTGAATATAAGAAGAACAGAAAGTGGAATAACAATATAGAAAAAAGATTGGAAAATAATAAAAAATTTATGGTTAATAATAATACAGAAGGAAAGTAGAAAAACAATAGAATTAGATTAACAATAATGAAAAATATGAATAATGATAAAATAAGCAATAATGCAATAATAATGAAAATTAGAATGAAATAATAATATAAACAGGTTAACAACACAACGAAGAAGAATCCAAAGAAGACAAAATAAAAAGTAGAATTGAAACTTAAAAAGATGAAATGAAAAAAAAAAAAAAAAGAAAAAATTTAAACACCACACACCCCCAAACACCAACACACCACCCAAACCCAACCACACCCCAAACGCCGAGCAACACCACCCCAAACACCACGCACCACACACACAACACACAAACACCACACACACACAACAACCCCAAACACACACAAAACCCCAACAACCAAGGATTATATATTTTTGATTGGGGAAAATAAAGACAAAAAATTAAATTTAAAATTAGTAAAAAGGGGGAAAAAAAATAATAAGAAAAAAAATGAAAAGGGAATATTGAACAAAAATAAAATGAAAACATGAGCTGGAGGGGAAACAAAATCAATTTTTTGAAAACTATTAAAAAAACAGCTGAAAAAAAATAAAAAATATGAAATAAATTCCCCCGTAGTAAAAAAAAATAAATAAATAAAGGAGAATTAAATCATAGAAGATATTGAAAAAAATATAAGTAAAAAATATAAATTTTTGTTTTTGTTCTATTATCTGTTATATTTTTTTTTATTACAATAGAAATCGATAAAAATACAACACAATTTAAAAATATAAATAAAAAAAGAATCTAAAATGATAAGTGAATAAAAAAAAATACTGAAATAAAATATTTAATTATGAATAATAACAAACATAATAAAGAAACATTATTATAAAAAAAAGATGGTAAAAAAATAATCAATGAAATAAATAAAACTTTTCGCTTATCTTATTCGTCCTTTTTTATGGGATTAATGAGGGAAATTGGGCCCCGGGGGGTTCAAATCATCTGCTGAATGGGGGTTAGACATTAACCGAAGGGAAAATTTAAACAAGAATTCATTTTTAAAGGGAACAATTGTGTTCATCAATAAACCCAAATTATGTAATTTCATTTGTTGAGTAAAAATAAAACGATTCATTTAATAATAAACAATAGAATTATAAATTTCAAAATTTATTCATTTTAAACTGATTAGTCATCCTTAAAAAATGCTCTCAATACAAGATGGGTTTTTATCAGAGTCAAAGGAAAATACTCATTGGGAACCAGAATGACGAATAATCCAAAAGACGTATGGCAACCCCGAGTAAAAATATAACAACCCGAAAGACAAGTTGCAACCTAATGGGAACATGACAACCAAATGACAATATGCGATCGAATTACAATGACATGAAAGAAAAGGGCAACCAAATGGCAAATGACAACCATTTATAAATAATTTGCAACAAAGATGAAAATACAAACCGAATAAAGAAAAGGCACCCCGAAAGTATGAAACCATAATTACATGACACTAATTTTAATGCAACTAGAATGATTACAATATGGCAACCTAAGAAAAATGACACCCCATGACAGCACGGGGTACCAGAAAACAATTACTCTTTTCTGAGTTTTTATTTCCAGATTTTCGCTGTTTTTCTTAAAAATCTAAACCGCTAATTTGCCATAAATCCCATTTCCAGGTGTTTCCGTTCTTTGTTTTTTATATGAACATTTATTATCATTTTGGGGGCTATGCGTTGTACCCTTTTGCGAAGCATTTATTTCGTTAAAATCTTAAAACTTACCTTTCAGGGGAGTTTTTTGAAAAAAATGTTTTTTTCATTCATACTAAATACTAAAAAGCCTATGAACAAAAAGTCAGTCGCCGACGCAGGTTTTTAAACTCTTACCCCTGGGCCCTGTTCGGTCACTCTCGGTAGATTCATCTCGTCAAGAGGACTGAGGCGGCAGGGCAAGTCCCTTCTCTTTCCATCTGAAGGGTATGGGCTAACCTCTCTTTACGGTAAAGTCAAGGGTCTCCATATTTTGAGAATAATATGCGGGTTTATCAGATAGTGAGCATACACACGATCCTTCAATGCGCCGTTTGCATATCGATTCTTGCTTTGACGGTTTCGGTTCATTTGATTGGGTGATGAGTGTGTCTGCCACGCAAGGGGTGTGGAGCTCTAGCGCCACGATTTCCCGTCATCTTCAGTATCCTCAAGACAATTGATTCGACCTGAGCTCTCTATCGCTGTTCTGTGGTGGTGTCTAATGGATTTTGAATTTGTTACTTTCCGATAATAAATCAGCACTGATGGCTATGGGTATTCGAATAAAGTTAATAACTTTCTCGTAAACCCATAACCAAAAAAACAATGATGACGCACAACGGACAACGCATTTTATGGCTGCTTGAAAATAAGGCAAGTCCGTCGCTGATTTTCCATATTTCACATCATTCGCTGATTTTATAGTGTCCTGCTTTCGAGAGAACACTGTGATGTTAACGAATATAGGACTAGAGTGAAATCTGAAATACGTATTGGTTGTGGAGCTCACAACCGCTCGAAATCCATTTTCAATTAGTTATCAAATCTGCTTACACACCCATCCCACTTTTGTAACTAGCATGTCGCACGTTTAATATGGACAGTAAAAATGCTTTAAAAGTACCGACAGAAACTCGCGTAGTAGCGTCCGACATTTAAAACTGCCGCGCCGCTCTTCAGGCCCTTCTTGCCTGAACATGGGCCAGACACATTGATTTGCACAGTAAGCATTTATTAGTTTATGTAAATACTCGATGTTCTCGGGTATTACTCTTGTATTGTCATATCATATATGTCATATCCTTTTAGGCGAAAACATGGAAGTTCTTGCGGGCTTCATCTACATTTATTGTCATATTTTAAATGACAATAAATGTAAAAAAAAAAAAAAATAATAAAAATAATAAAAATAATAATATAATAATATAATAATAACAATAATAATTACAACACACAATAATAATAATATAATAATAATAGTAATAATAATAATAATATAATAATAATAATAATAATAATAATAATATAAAAGAAAGAAACGAAGTGGTAGCATTGTTTACTAAGGAAGGAAAAGATATCGATGACGAGTTTTTAAATATTAAAGATGAGTTTCCTAGATTGACTCGCTCTGATGTTTGCATATATTATTTTCTCATAACAGATGGCTGGTTGACACAACGAAAGAAAGAACGAGTTAATAAAGAGAGAGACAGACAGAAGAAGAGAGAGAGAGCGACAATTATTTGAGGTTCATTGATTTTTTTTTCTCTCTCTCCTGCTTTATCGACCTTTATCAGTCCTCTATTCGTTTCTCTTCTCTCTCATCCTCCTCCTTCTTCTGCTTATTTCCTCGTTTATTCCCGTTTTTCTTCCTTTTTCAATCCTTTTCTTTATCTTTTCTCAAAGTAAAATATTTGTTTTGTTTAGTTTAATCCTTTATATACCACCCTGGCTAACTTCACAGGCGTGGGCAAGCTGTCGTACATTTGATGCTTGGTTATAATATATCATTATGCTATAACACCATTATGATAAGTACTATATCAGTTTAAAGGAAAGGAAAATTACACAGTCGTTTATCTACTCATCTGCCATGCCATCAGAGGATATGGATAGTTACATAGTTCTCCGTATCTCATGCTAGGTGTCTGAAAGGCTGTAACACATGGCACTCGGAGATATAATGTGCAGTGTTCGCTTATATTCTTCATTACACAGTTTACACTTAGTTTCTTCGACATTACAAACTGCACTGACCTGCCAATACAATCTATATCCAAGCTTGATTCTTGCGGTCCAAGTATTACACTGTCTTGTTCTTGTTTTATATAAACCATACGTGAATGAATTTTGCCTAAACTGGTCATAGTGCTTTATGCTACAGTTTTTCAAGCGATGAGAATTAATCAACTCAGTCAAATCCTGTTTGAAGGAAGCTTTAATGCTGTATAAAATCCTAGAAATAGGTACCCCAAGATCTATATCCTCACTTTGCTTGTCACATGCTCAGTTTGCTATCAGCATGATCATGCCTAGGGATTCCAAAATGCGATGGAATCCACACAAAACTATGTTATGACCTCGGTCTTTTGCACGAAACACGTTTATCCTGATGTCATTTGCGATATTTTCCTGTGCCTTTGGAGTGTTCAGAACCTGAAGAGCACTTTGTGAATCACAAAATTACCCCTGAGCCTTCATTCAATAGAAATTCGGTGGCCATGAATATTCCTACCATCTAAGTTTGCGTAGTACTAGCCCAGTCATGACCCTCCTACAATCCTGGTGCTGCAAAATATTGTTTTTATATACAAAAAAAGGCACATCCTGCTCTGCTCCCAGACTGCAAGAACCCGTCAGTGTAGCTTTTCAAGATGCTCATTTATAATAGGTAGCGCATGCTGCTTAAGTATAGCAGGGGGGACGTCCATGTAGGGTCTTAGTTATGGTATGTTCAGCTGAGCTAAGTGTTTATATGTCACTTGTATCCATGGATTGGAATATGAATCGGTGTTGTCATTCAAAGTCAGCTCCTCTGTTCTTTGTTTTAGTTGTCTTGGAACTCTGTACAATGGAGGGGTTTCTCTAATGGATTTGACACCAATGTGGTATTTATGTATAATATTCTTTCGTAAACTGAAGGTAAGTTCAGTTTAGTTCTCCTATTCACAATCCTTGTTGTTCTAGGGGCACCAAGAATGATCCTCATGGCTTCATTTTGTACATGTTCTAAACTAGTCAACTCTGATTCCTTGAACAATACTAGGTGTAATGCATGATAATCAATGACTGACCGTATGTATGGCAAGTAAAAGAGTCTCGCAATATTGACATTGATAACAAGGTCTTTGCCAACAAGTGACCTAAGTGATTCAGCCGCTCCCACAGCCTTTTCTTCAGGTTTCTGATAAGCTCTGCATCATTGACAATCACCCGAGGTATTTGTACTGACGGCAGAGATCTAGCTCATTGTCATTTATATGAACCTTGGCAGAGGGATTGTCTTTGGGTTAAGAGCCTTGTTTTTTTTCAGTCGAAATTATCAAACCACACTCATAACCCCTGCTGAAGGTATATCTAGAATCCCTTGCATCCTTTCCTCAGATGAGGTTTAATGCAAATATCATCGGCATAGCAAATAATGGAGTTGTAGTGTACCGATCCTTAGACATTTAATTTCCATTATTCGTGTCTCCGCTGTGGAGATACTTATGTACATAAGTAGCGCTCACTGCCACCACCCGCTTAATACATATGGGAACGAGGTGTATTTTGGAGAAGTCAATGTTTAATTGAGTGTTGTGGAAATGAGGGGCAGGTCATGTTCAAATGTTGGAGTGTGTATAGTGTAAATGTATGAACCAGCGAGACAAAAGAATGGTAAGACGTAACCTGAGGGAGGAGACGAACACGGGGATTTCACCACGTGTAAAAGATTTACGATAAGGCTATTTCGGAATTAACAGTTTATTCCCCTACAGACAATCAGCAAAGCTCATCAGTTTTAATTCCCTTACAGGTAGATCAGCAAAACCATCTTAAATTTCCTAAGAATAAGTAGAAAAAAGATCACAGAACTAAAATTTTTATTATAAAGCAAAGGTTTTAAAGATTAATAAAACAAGAACCAATCCTTTAAAATAGCGAAACTAAAAAGGAACTGAAAACTAGTTCCCTTTAAGACTTTAAAAATTTTTTTTAAAAAAAAAAAATTTTTAAAAAAAAACCCCCTTTTTTAAATGAAAAA
>NW_023647700.1:5000-7119 GCF_015228065.2 Penaeus monodon
TCTCTCTACTTCTCTCCCCTCTCCCCTCTCTCTCTCTCCTCTCTTCCCCTCTCTCCTTCATAATAACTATAACTGTAGCTTTAACTATGACTATATATACTTTGAGGAAAGAGGAGTGTCCCCTACGTTTACCACGGCAGTCAAAATCCTGACGGATCCAGTGCTTGTTGGAGTCCTTTAAGTTCGAAATATCAATGCAATGCAGGACTCCATTGGCGAATGCCCAAGAGTAATGCAGAATTACATCTCACTGGGGACACTAGAGGCCACAGATGTGTCGCATGGCTCGGCTCAATGGCAATTAGGATTTCACTGATCCAAGGAAAAGTTCATCAGAAATCTTGCTGAGGAGGTTGAAGGCATTTCTTATAAAATGACCTTCATCCTGCTACCAAGCCTGAGAAAACTGAACCCCAAAAACCCTCCTCGCAGATGACGCAGTCCACTCAGTGGATGGACAGATCATCTCAGATCATGTTGGGGTTCGTGAACGTTGGCTGAGTATTTTGAGCAAGCTGTACCAGGTATACCTTCCAGCAATTAGTTTAGTTGAAATTTGGTGTTACAATACCTGTGTCTGACCTACCCATCAGCGAGGAACCTCCTACCCTAACCGAGATTAGAGAGGCGATCTCTAAGCTGAAGGATCGGAAGCTGCGGGCATATGTGATATCGCAGCTGAACTGCTAAAGGCTAGGGTTAAAACTAGGGCACGGGACTTGCATGCGGTTTTGACTGCCATCGGGCAGTCTGGTTCCATTCCCCCCGACCTGTTGGGGGGAAAAGGAGATCGATGGGGCGGGGGTAACAACCGTGGCATCCCCATTTACTCCGTATACAGGCAAGGTTTTCGCCCACAATCTTTTGAAATGGACCCATGACCACCTACTAAGGCACCAGAGACCGGAGCAGTCTAGATTCACTACTGACAAGTCCACATTATATCGTATCCTGGCCCTACAAGTTAATGTGGAACGCTGTCGTGAGTTTGGCCAGGGCTGCTTGCAGCCTACATAAACCTCAAAAAGGCGTTTGATTCGGTGCATCGAGAATTGCTATGGGAGATCCTGAGACTTGGGGGGACTCCAGCACAGATTATTGGTTTAAAACTGGTACAAGAAGTTTTGAAAAGTGTGGTGGGGGCCTGTCGAGCATCTCTGTTAACTCAGAAGTCAGGCATGGCTGTGTCCCTCCACCAACTCTTTTCAACACTTGCATGGACTGGATTTAAAGGGCAAGCTGCTAATCCAAAGTCACTGTGGAGCAACACAGAGCAATATCACGGTTACCGAACTCGACAGCCCACGATGTTGCTATCCTATCTGAGTCTCTGGGGAAACAATGGTGGCAAGTCTTGATGATTCAGCAATAAGGCGAATCCCTTGGGCCTTGAGGTCTCCTGGACCAAGACCAAGATTTTTTGGGCCTGTTTGGGGGAAATTTTTCAGTCGACACATGCTTGCAGTGAGGCAGTTTAGTTTATTGAGATTTACTACCTTGGGAGCGTAGTCCAGTCTCAGGGCTATCAAACCAGGGAAACAGTAGACAGATTGACCTGGCAGCAGAATCCTTGAACTCGATCTACAAGAGCATTGGAGTGTTATATATGCAGAATGACCAAGCTACGTGTCTTCAAGGCCTTGATACTACCAGTTTTGCTCTATGGAAACAAAAATTGGACGGTATCTAGTTCCTACACCGGATCATTGGGTATACATGCAGGACCATGTGTTTAACCGACGGGTATATTGTAGATCGGCATAGTACCTGTTACTGGCATAATCCGGGATCACCAACTCAAGTTATATGGGCACCTAGCTCGCTTCCGTGTGAATGACCCCGCCCATCAGGTTGTCTATTTAGACAATCCTGAGTGGAGGGGGGCAAAATCGACCCGACCTGTCGCGAGGAGGTAGAGATGGGCCGAGGGCTTTCCTGGAGGCTCGCCATAAGGGACCTCCGTGGCTAGAAGCGAAGTGTGGAGCGCCATGCGCCCCATCGGCGTCAGCTCCCCCATGCTGAGATGATAAAAACACACATACTATATATATATCTATACACACACACGCGCGCCCCCCCCCCCACACACACACACACACACACACACACACACACACAC
>NW_023647701.1:0-7119 GCF_015228065.2 Penaeus monodon
ATTTGAAAAGAATCCTGGGCCCCCCCATGAACCCACCCTTTCTTTTAGAATGAACTTTTCAATCCATCAACACCTTGGAGCCAAGACCACAGGATAGAAACAGAACCAGAGCAGATTATCCACCTGGATAATCTGGACGACACATGCGAACTCCGTGCCCCATCTCGCTGGAGGAGGTTAAACAAATAATAATGAGGTTTCCTCGAAAGGCTCCGGGCTCCTCTAAGATCGGACGTGACGCACTCATTCATTTCCCTGACAACGTTTTACAAGCTATGACGCACTTATATAACACTTTCCTTGCCTCTGGCTACTATCCCTCACCTTTCAAAACTGCTTTAGTGGCCCTTATCCCTAAGCCAAACAAAGATTTAACTGCCCCCAAGAATTACGCCCAATTAGTTTACTAGAGACATTAGGCAAAATTTTTGAGAAAGTAATTAACTCTTGACTAAGGCGGTATCTCGACAACCATGACCTACTCTCTTCAAAACAATTTGGCTTCCGCTCTCACCGTTCGACAAATGACGCACTGAACATACTGACTAACTACTGTCTTAACAACAAAGACAGGAGACTAAAGACGGTTCTCGTAACCAAAGACGTGGAGCGAGCCTTCGACACGGTCTGGCATGCTGGCCTGAAGTATAAACTGTGCACAAAATTTAATTTTCCCTCGTGCACCAAGAAGCTGCTTTGCAGCTTCTTGGATGACCGTAAATTAAAGCTAAAATTTAAAGGCAAAATTTCAGACACCATTCAAATGCACGCAGGTGTACCTCAAGGCAGCATAATCAGCCCAACACTATACATATTATACACAAACGACCTCCTCGACCCCACATTTCCCGATTCATTGACGCTTCTTTACGCCGACGACTGTACCCACTTAGCTAGACATGATTCGCTCGCTGGTGTTGTCCGTTGTTCTTATGGGTGGGTGCTTCACGTGCATGGTGATGTGAAGCGATGGTGTGGTAGCCTAGATAGTGTTAAGTGCTTGCATGCCTTCTCGCTTGCAGCTTCCACCCCTGGCTAGCCCAGTGCGAAAAAGGGAGCAGCTTCTGCATAAGTCTCCCTGCCAGGTCACAGCCTCTCCATCATTAAGACTTCTGCAGTGCCTCCTCGTGGCCACCCATGGGTAACTGGGTACCTTGCGGTCCCAGGCTAAATCTGTGGGGGATCTCGGAGCAGCAGGAGGCCCCAGAGGTACGGAGTTATGGCCCACCGGCGTGTGGACACGCTCTGGCTTCGTACCAACTCCTGCCCCCTAGCCACCCGGGGGAAATGGGCGGCTCGGGGGAGGTGGGCCTTGCCAGTCCTCCTCCCCCAGAATGACCCTCTGGCAACGTCTTTGAAAAATGGAAATGCTGGGGGGAGGGGTGTTCTCCCTCCCACCAGCAAGTAAGGCGGGCTGTGGGTCCCGCTGGGAGGGCAAATGTCGGGGTGCAGGATTGGAGCGAGAGTACTCGTCCCGCCTGCGCCCCGGCAGGCGCCAACCCACCATGAAGCTTGTGGGGGAAAGCCCTCGGGAACCCCACAGGTGGATAGGCGGTCCCACAGCCTGCCGACCCCCTTTATCTGGGGCTGTGTTGGTGGGGGGGCAGAGGTGGCCTGCACCCGGAGTGACCACCCGAGGCTTAACCTCAGGCGTGCTTTCCGGGTAGGCGCTTGGAACATCTGGTCCTTGCGGCAGGATGAGCGGTTACCTCTGCTATCGCGAGAATTGAAGCGACTGGAGTTGAGGTGGCTGCCCTCTCAGAGGTGAGAAGACTGGTAGCGGCACGATCAGTGTGGGTGGTTACACCTACTACTGGTCGGGCCGCAGCGATGGTCACCACCTCCAGGGTGTAGCCATAGCCATCTCCAGTCGACTTCAGCCTGCGGTAGTCGAGGTGACACCGGTTGATGAGCGTATCATGGCATTGAGACTGAAGCATGCTTTTGGCTTCATGTCTCTTATTGCTGTATACGCTCCTACTGATGTACATAAAACCGATGTGAAAGAGGCGTCCAAACTCGCATCTGTGGCAGACGATTGCCCCCGGCGAGACATTCGCATTGTTCTGGGCGACTTCAATGCGGTATCCGGCTGTGACCGAGCTGGCTACGAGATGTCTGTCGGCCCCCATGGCTCGGGAGCTGATCCCAGCAGCGAGAATAGCCTCCTTCTCCGGGACTTGCTAGGTCCCAGAAAATGAGGATCTCTGGCTCCTGGTACCAGCGCTCCAACTCGCATCACTGGACTTGGTACAGCGATACGGGTACAGTGGCCAAGGAGATCGACCACATTCTTGTCAGCACGCGATGGAGGATCCTCCAGAACTGCAGGGTTTACCGGAGTGCTGAGTTCTGTGGCACCGACCATAGGCTGCTTGTGGCTACCCTGCGGGTCCACTTCAAAACTCCCCGTCCCTCCAGTGGCCACCCTAAGGTGTTTTCACTTGGACAGACTAAGGGAGGAGGAGTGTGCCCGTGGGTTCGCCACGGCAGTCTCTGACCGATTCTCAGAAACCAGCAACCTGACGGATCCAGTTGCTCTGTGGGAGTCCTTCAAGACACTCGAAGCAGCTCAGGAGTCCATTGGCGTACGCCCAAGGACAAGGCAGAATACCATCTCCTGGAGACATTAGAGGCCACTGAAGCGTGTCGCAAGGCTCGGCTAAATGGGAATCAAGTCTTGCGTCGTTCCATGGTGCGCAGGGCTCGGACACTGCTGAGAAGGGACAAGGAACAGTTCATCAGGAACCTTGCTGAGGAGGTCGAAGGCCATTTCTTGGTAAATGACCTTCGCCTGCCTACCAAGCCCTGAGAAAACTGAACCCTAAGCCCTCCTCACAGATGACTGCAGTCCGATCAGCGGATGGACGGATCATCTCAGATCATGTTGGGGTTCGTGAACGTTGGGCTGAGTATTTTGAACAGTTGTACCAGGTGGATCCTCCAACAGTTAGCTTGGATGCAAGCGATGTCTCAGTGCCTGTGCCGGACCCACCCATCAGCGAGGAACCTCCTACCCTAACAGAGGTTAGGCTGGCGATTTCCAAGCTGAAGAGTGGGAAAGCTGCAGGCATATGTGATATCCCTGCTGAACTGCTAAAGGCTGGGGGTGAACCTATGGCTCGGGCCTGCATACAGTCCTGACTGCCATTTGGCAGTCTGGTACCATTCCCCCTGACCTGCTGAGGGGCGTGGTCATCCCTCTCTGGAAGGGGAAAGGGGATCGATGGGACTGTAGCAACTACCGTGGCATTACACTGCTCAGCATACCAGGCAAGGTTCTCGCTCACATTCTTCTGAAACGGATCCGCAACCACCTACTGAGGCACCAGAGACCGGAGCAGTCTGGATTTTCTCCTGGCAAGTCCACAATAGACCGTATACTAGCGCTTCGAGTAATTGTGGAACGCCGTCGTGGGTTGCTCGCAGCCTACATCGACCTCAAGAAGGCGTTTGACTCGGTGCATCGGGAATCGCTATGGGAGATCCTGAGGCTCAGGGGAATTCCGACACAGATTATTGGCCTAATAGCAAGCCTCTATACTGGTACTGAAAGTGCTGTAAAGTGTGGTGGGGGTATGTCGAACTTCTTCCCCTGTTAATTCAGGGTGAGGCAAGGCTGTGTCCTTGCACCCACACTTTTCAACACTTGTATGGACTGGATAATGGGCAGAGCTACTAGCCAAAGTCAGTGCGGAGCAACACTAGGCAATATTAAGGTCTCGGACCTTGACTTTGCCGACGATGTTGCCATCCTATCTGAGTCCTTGGAGTCACTTGTGGCGGCTCTTGATGCATTTAGCAATGAGGCGAAGCCCCTAGGCTTAGAGGTCTCCTGGACCAAGACCAAGATTCAGGACTTTGGGGGCCTGTTAGGGGAACCCGTTCAGTCGATCCATGCTTGCGGCGAGGACGTTGAAGTCACAGAAAGTTTACATACCTTGGTAGCGTAGTCCATATCTCTGGGTTGTCAGACCAGGAAGTCAGTAGACGGATTGGTCTGGCAACAGGAGCCATGAACTCGATCAACAAGAGCGTTTGGAGATGTCGGTACCTATGCAGAAGGACCAAGCTGCGTGTCTTCAAGGCCTTGATACTTCCAGTTTTGCTCTATGGAAGCGAAACCTGGACGCTATCCAGTGCCTTGGAGTCTCGCCTTGATGCCTTTTGTAACAAGTCCCTTCGTCGGATCATGGGTACAGTTGGCAGGACCACGTGTCCAACCGGCGGTTACACCGTGAGACTGGCATGGGGCCTGTTACTTGCATAATCCGGGATCGCCAACTCAGGCTATATGGCCACCTAGCTCGCCTCCCTATGGACGACCCTGCCCACCAGGTTGTCTCTCTGCGAGACAACCCTGGGTGGAGGAGACCTGTGGGACGTCCTAGGAGATCATGGCTTGGGCAGCTCGACGAGACCTGTCGTGAGGAACTAGAGATGGGCCGTGTGCCTGCCTGGAGACTCGCCTCGAGGGATCCTCGTGGCTGGAAGCGAAGGGTGGATGCGGCCATGCGCCCCCGTCGGCGTTAGCCCCTTGATGATGATGATGAATGTCTTTCTCCAGGGAAGGAGAAGCGGCCTTGGCCGCGATTTCTTTGCGCTAGATTGGGGGCGAAGAACAGGAGCCAGTTTTTTGAGCTCGGCAGCAACATCTTAACCACTGTGAACTTTCTTAATCTTCCTTCCTGCCTTTCACCCTCCCTACCTCCCTTGTTTCGTTTGTTTTAAATGTAGTTCTGGCTTCGCTCGGGCCTTTCACTTATGGCCCGGTAAGGATAAGGATAAGTCTGATATGCGAAGCTTAGCTTCGCCCGGCTATGCCATGAGGGAGCCCGGCCTGTGTCGACAAATGCCGACTCGCTCACGTGTGTCAGCTGGTGCTGACTCGGCTGAACCTAGTCCTTACCCACTGTGGTGCCCAGCCACAGCAGTAACCTCCAGGCGAAAATTGCAACTTCGAACTGCCGACCCCTCGGATGAGAGGCCGACACGTTACCACTGTACTAGCCCGGAGGATTATGGCCCGGTTGCTGCTGCTGCTTGAGATTTGCAAAGTTCTGGCTTCGCCCGGGCCTTTCACTTATGGCCCGGCCTGTGTCAGCTTTTTATGGCTGTCTCATTTGTTTGTCTGATACTCGGTGCTTACCGTGGCGGTGGGATTGCCAGCAGGCGCTCCTGTAGCCGTGGTGTAAGCATCTCGCATAATCTCTTTACCAGCACGACGGCTGTGTTCTGCGGGCTTTGTCTTAGGAATTGCGTGTGCACGCAATTCTCTAAGTAATGTACAAGTGTGGCGTTCGGCTCGCCGCAATGCATACAACACCTCTCTTCCCGTTCTATGGTTTGTATAATCTGCCATGCACAGTGGTAACCTAGGCGCATTCTGTGCAGAATGACTTCGGTACCAGGTTCATAGCCTGTGGCTGTATTGGGCCCTCTTTCCTCTCTATGGTCAAAGCCACTATTCCCTTTCTACTGGGAAATCCACTCGGGCTTTATCTAAGAGGGGCACAATTAATTAACGTCAAGTGTGAGCTCTCCTGTATCATTACCTGAGTCAACTCTTGATGAACCCACACTATAAAAATATAATAATCATAAGAGGGGTTACTGATGATCTAATTTCAGTCTTAGAGGTAACCGAGAGAAGGGTAATATCAAACAATTGATAATCTTACATTTCTTGGTATATTGAATTATAAATCATTAAACTTGTACAACTAAAAAAACCTTAATGACACAGAGGTCCACTTCTCCACTAATGTGTGTATTCCTTCTTTTATGTCTTCCTTCCTAAATCCTTTGGCTGTACAGACTTTCCTCAAATTCCTTCATTTCTTTCCTGTATCAGTTCAGAGGATTCCTAAGGATGGCGCCTGTTTTACAATCTGGTGGATCTCTCCAAGGACTTCTCAGGAGCAAACACCACAAAACCGAACAAAAACACAAAACCCATTCCTAAAAAAAGAGAAACAATGGTTCTATTTTAGGAATGATAAAACAATAAAAGGTTCAATATAACTAATTTCTTGTAGGAACATAACTACTTTTGACAAACAAACAAATTGCATAGATTCATGCTATTATATACGATCTGAGTAGTTTTATATCTATACATTATATTATATTTATGAAACACTCATTTTAGCATAGATAGTATTATTCTATTATAAACTTCAATAACACTTACTCCTTGAATGGGTTTTAAATCCTCAATAATAACAGAGAGACATCTGAATGGTATCCAAGTGCCACGTGTCAGCCACTAGCTGTGAAGAAGATATTCTATTTACCATGATTTTCCAATGTGTTCTCAAATGATTACTTTGTTATGGTTCTGTAATCAGATCTATAGTATTTTATAATTTTATTATTGATATTAGCACAGCTGAATGTTCTTTCTTACTTCTGGTATTTAAAGAATTTTACTAACCTCTTTCGAGCATCTACCAGGCACTTGTTTCGTTTCTCTCTCTCTCTCTGGTTATGACTCTAATATCAGGGTTTAGCATTGTATATTCTTAACATTTTAACATCTACTCAGATCACATATATTACAAGCATATTGTTTCGTCTTAATCATACATACATAATACCGGAACTTAAATAAATTCCTCCAGAAACAAAATGAATACATATTGGTTTCTTCATTAAAATATCCATTATATAACCTTAATATAATAAGCAACAGTGAAATATAACTGCGTACCCTCTAATTAAAGAGAATGCCTTGTGGGGGAAACAAAGAAAACTGAACTTTGTAGGGTAGACTCGCACATTTACACTGTTTCTTTATCTTAGTGTAATAATGTAAACGTATATAGCACCTGATACGAAAATAGTAAAATAAAGTATCATCTTTCTAAGAAAATAAAATATCATCTTTCTAAATAATTATTTAAGTACTAATTATCTTACCAGCTAAAGACTAATTAAATGAGGTATACATAATTAACATATGAGTAAAGACCAAGTAAGTGAGGTATACAAAGGGTGGTCACAGACGAATTTTTGGGTCATTCTTACTTCATGACTTAGTGCTCATTACATGGCATCTGAGTACCAGCTGGCTGAGGGGGAATATCTCGTTTTCTCTCTGTGAGCTGCAGGAGGAAG
>NW_023647702.1:5000-7118 GCF_015228065.2 Penaeus monodon
GTCTCCGCACCTTTTAAAATATATTTTGAAACAAAAATGAGGTGCTCAGAGAATTTTTAAGGAACGTGGGTGTTGGAGGGTACAAAAAAATCAATCTGGGTCGCCGTGATATAGTTTTGATTGCCACAGTATCACTGCTACAACAAGTACTAGCTAAAGTTAGAGAAGCAGCGAAAGGCTGGTTTTTTCTTAGCCAAGAAAAAAAAGATCAGAAATTCAAAAATAACCCGGGAATGAACATGATGAAAATGTTACAAACAATGGAAAGTTGTGGAAAATGAAAAAAGTTCCCTTATCTTGGGCTGTTTTAACTAATCATATGATGTTCACCGGAGATAAAAGAAAATTTCCATTTCCAAAACGCCACAATTGCTCTCAAAAACATCTGGAAAGACCCAAGCATTCCTTACGGACAAAACTATTTTTTAACTCATTGTTTTCCAATTTCATCATATGGTTTTTGATGTTTGGGGGTTGAAGTAGATAACAAGAAAAAAAATCATAGTTTTTTAAATTTTTGTTTTCAGACGAGTCTGCATATTAGCTGGACGAGAAAAGACGAATGATAAATGGAGAAAAAAATTTTAAGACCGACTGTTGGCTCTTTAACAAGAGGAAATTAAAGTTTTTGGGCAGTAATGAGAAATAAAGTATTGGAAAAACTTGCTGACAGGGGGTGGGGGTAGGAAACAGGGGGGGAAAACAAAACCCAAAACAAGACTAGCGACAATACAAAAATTTTGCGGGGTGTCGATGGGACAAGTGTAAAAAAAGCAAGATCGAGTTTAGTGGCGAAGGGTGGGGGAGAGGTCCCCGTTGCTCAAACAGACATACCGTTTTTGAGATGAATATATTTTTATTATATATATAATATATTAATATAATATTATATATATATTAAATATATATACATAAATATATATAAATAAATAAATAAAAAATTACATAATATATATATATATTATTTTATATATATATATATATATACATATATATACATATTTATTTTATATATATATATATATATATATAAAATAATATTTTATATATATATTATATATATATATGCATATATATGACATTTTTTTGAAAATACATAAAATACAACCATATACACACACATTTATAATATAGATAGATAGATAGAAAAGATAGAAAAAAGATAAATAATAAATAGATAGAAAATAGATAGATAGATATATAAATAATAGATAGATAGTAAAAATAAGTATTAAAAATAAACTGAAATTTATATTACTTAAAACATATTTATAAACACACACACACACCACACATATATATGTGTCATTAAAATTGTGATATTATATGTTTTTAGTTGTATATTTTTATATGTGTGTGTGTGGTGTGTGTGTGTAATATATATATATAATATAATATTATATATATATATTATATTATATATCTGTTTTGTGTGTGTGTGGGGTTTTTCTGTGTGTGTGTGTGTGTGTGTGTGTGTTGTGTGTGTTTGTGTTGGGATGTGTGTGGTGTGTTTCTATATATAATTAATATAATATATATAAAATTTTATAATATATTATATGTGTTGTGTGTGTGTGGTGTGTGTGTTGTGTGTTTGGGGTGTGTGTGTGTGTGGTGTGTGGTCTGTGTGTGTATTGTGCGTGTGTTGGGGGGTGTGTGTGTGTGTGTGTGTTGGTGTTTGTTTCATATATATGATCATAATACATCTACATACATAAACATACATACATCATATATTTGCGAGATATATTACATGTACATAAAACATACACACACAACACACACACACACACAAACCACCCAACACACACACACACATAAAATATAATATATATATAATATAATATTTTAATATTAATATAATATATATAATTGTGTGTGTGTGTTGTTGTGTTGTGGTGTGGGGGTATGCATTTTATATTAATAATAATATATATATATAATTATATAATTATATATATATATATATGTGTGTTGTGGTGTGTGGTGTGTGTGTTTTTGTGTGTGTGTGTGTGTTTTGTGTTTTGTTCTATCCACGACTGAAAAAAAAAAAATATAATTTAAGGGTGAAAGGAATACGAATATTGTCAGTAGAATTTTTGTGAAATTCGAGAAAAC
>NW_023647703.1:5000-7118 GCF_015228065.2 Penaeus monodon
GGTGTGTGAGTGTGTGGGTGTGTGTTGTGTGTGTGTGGTGTGTGTGTGGTGTGTGTGTGTGTGGTGTGTGTGTGTGTGTGTGTGTGTGTGTTCTGTTACCAAAGTCATGAGGACATTATACACAAAACATACTGAAAAAAATAATAAAGAGGGCGAATATGATTTATCTCCACATCATCATCACATCATCACAATTCAAGGCATCGTCAAAGTCAAGACATTAGTTCATGCAGCAAAGAGTATTACAGAATTTAGGCCAGCAAAGTTATAACCATTTCAATATCAATGGGACGGCCTATTTGTTCAGTTTCAATTGCAGATTCATTTAATCGATAGACTTGTGGTTGCAGTGGACGTGATATACCCTTACTAGTTACGGGGGCTCGGACTAGGACAGTTCCCCCTCTTGCAGCGCTTGGCTCACCCACCATCTGCGGGCGTGCGTGGCAGCCACCTGTGTGGATCGCATCCCTGGAGCATTATTCTTTTTTTATTGTGCTTTTATTTTTTAACTTTTTAGCTTTCTTTTTACGGCCTCTATTCTATATTTTAATTCCTTATAAGAGTGGAATTTTTTTCAACTTCATCTTTTTTTTCTTAACTTTCCTGTAAACCAAGGAGGTTTATAAAAACGGGTCTTGTCGCCGAACTCTTTCTTGGGTTGTGCTCGTCGGGTTGGCTGTGGTTCCCGGAGCGCGCGGCCTCACTGGACACCTTGGTGGTTTTAATGAGTCTGAGTGAGAGAGAGATAAGAATATTTTCATTGTTTACAAGAGGCCACTTAGGATGTGTTGTGTGTATTGCAACTTTTTGAGAATAACAAACTGAGGGATCTCAGGTTTCCTTTTTAATTTTTTTGGGTTTTTGTTTCATGCTTGTTTTCTTTTTTTTTACTTTTCATTTGTTTCATTTCTTTGAATTGCTTTTAAAGAAGTATGGACACTGTGAAAAGCACAATAAAATTAAAAGAATGAACAAAATTTAAATGAACAATATGATTAAAGTAACTGACTGGTATAAGTTAAAGATGATATCTTTTTAAGGGTTTCAGGGTCGTGACGTGTGGGTTGTGCTGTAATAACATACCTTGCTACCATTTCATGATAACAGCCCCGAGTATATGCAGAGGTCACACTCTGCAAATACCCGGGTTGTAGTTCTTGTTGCAAAGTAGAGGGTACACTACATACTGAAAGAAACCGAAAGCAATTCATGTCTTCATCGAAAACGGGAAATATTAGGGGAAAATCTGATTTCTGAGCAGAGCACACATATAGGATACATATACATATACTTAAGCATATCTACTACAACACACACACACCACACACACAAAACACCCCACACACCCACACCACACACAACCCCAACACACACACACACACACATAATAATATATATATATATATATAATATATATAAAATATATATACAAAATATATATATAAAATATATAACATATATATATAATATATATATACATATATAAAACAATATATATATACATAATATATATAGATATTATATATATAAAATATATATCATATATAACATATATATAAAATATAATATATATATTATATATATCTGTATTATATATATATATATTATTATATATATTATATATATTTATATATATTTAATTATAGTATATATAAAATAATTATTTAACCCTTATAAATTTTCATATATTTTATCATATATTAATTTTGTATATATATTGTATACTTCATTAAATAACTATTATATTATCTAAATACTCTGTTATATATATTTATTTATTTAAAAATAATTTTTAAAAAATTATATTTTATATCTTCTTATTTTCTTATTTTCAATGTTTTATTATTTTATATCTAAAGTTAAACTATTTTATACCTTAATATATCACTTTTATGTATATTCTATATGTATCTAATATCTATTTTTAGTTATTATATTATATTTCAAAAATCGTCTATTTTTATTATATATTATTTTATTATTTTTTTTTTGGGGTTACTAATATCTAATTATAAAAATGTATTTATTTAAAAAAACCCCTAATATTTTTTTTTTTTTTTGTTTTTTTGGGTTTTTTTGTTTTTTTTTTTTTTTTTGTTGTTTTTTTTTTTTTTT
>NW_023647704.1:0-7118 GCF_015228065.2 Penaeus monodon
TATAGTGTAGGATTATTATATTTTAATGGTCTGCAGCAAGTATACACAGTTTTAGGGGAAAGTATAGTTTACATGCAAGTATACTTAAAGGTCCATGCATATATAATTAAAGAAATTTCAAGGGCCCATACATATATATATACATAAAAAATATATATAGGAAAAAGATACACAGAAATCTACCCTGGTCACATACCCACAGATGGAGAGGACCAGAAGCCATTGGAGCGGCGAGAACGGAAAGGAACGAGGGGACGCTACATAAGAGCGGCGAGAGCGGAAAGGAACGAGGGGACGCTACTGAACGCCCCACCGCACTTTCCGCACATATGCTCTCCTCCCTCCCCCGGGATTTTTTAACTAAGGAGAGGAAGAGGACCCTTTTGATAGGAGATGAAAAACTACCGCACATAGGCCCCGGATAATTTTCCATCCCAAATCCATGGATTTGTGAACAAACCTCCCTTGTACTTGGAAGAGGGAAACTAACCCACATAGGAACAGCAGTTGTGACAGGGAAACGAAGCACCAACCTAACCTACCCTCCCTGACCAAGTGTAGCCCCCAAGAGAAGGGCTCCTGCTGTCTCCCAGGGTTCTTTTCCTATGCCTTTTGATATAGGGATTGGTATGGATTTATCAATATTATTAATACACAATCTATAAATAAATATATTAAAAAAGCACAGGGCGTATATCCAGAGAGAGTAAAGCCCCCGCTCCCCTTTCCCACCCTCCAACAAGAGGAACTAGGACACATGGGCTCCCGTCGAACAGCCTCCCCTAGTTCCCCAAACGACCAATACAGAGGACCAGAGATACATGGTCCCACACAGGAAAACCTTCCCACATCGCTTATTCTAAACTCGTTAGATAGGTATAAAATGTATGCCTTTCAAATAAAGAGTCAGTAAGCACCCAGCCTGACACCTGATGAGGCCATGTAGGCCGAAAGCGCTCGTGTCTGGGTTTACTGTAGTTTAAGTGACATGTGTGTTTGTTTTTTCCTGTGAATTGGTGTATTTTGTGTTGTTTATTTGCCTGTGCATATGTAATAGCTGGACAATATCCTAGCCACAGAAAAGGCCCCCAGTGTACCTCCCAGCTGATCTTTATTGTGGGTTTGGCGGAAAGGACCGGCGGGATCTACGAGAGGGTGAGGACTACCCTCTAGATGGTACCCCAACACACAGATAAGTAGACACCCCTGGTCGACCTTTGTAATAAACCCATCAAGAAGAGGTGTTTTTATAAAAATTGTCCATACATTACATAGCTGCACAGTTATAATACAAAATACCTGTATGATTGTGTTACTTGAGGCCCCCTACAGAGTTCAATAAATATTATTACTTCGATAAAATATAAAGGAAAAAGAAAGGTCTGAGTTGTTTATTACCAAAAAAATATATATTCAATCAAGAATAATTACATACAAGATCTTTTATGAAATTAAACATATCAAGTAAAGCGATAACAAAAAGGTAAAGAGGAGATAAGACCTTTGAAATATACACCTAGGAGATTGTGTTTCTAGAAATTATCAAATAGATTTTTTTATAAAGGAAAAAGGTCTGAGTTGTTGATTACTAAAAATATATATTCATTCAAGAATAATTACCACAAGATCTTTTAAGAAATTAAACATATCAAGTAAAGAGATAACAAAAGGTAAAGAGGAGATAAGACCTTTGAAATATACACCTTTGAAATAGTGGTTCTAGAAATTGTCCAATAGATTTTTATTTTTTGATAACCCACACCCCCATAGAACAGTGCGAATGTAAAGTACCTGTATGTCTGTGGCATTTTTTACTGTTTTAAGGAACTATGGTTAAACAAAGGAAAAAAGGTCTGTGTTTGTTAGTACCAAAATAAATAAGCATCATATGGGAAAGAGGTTATATAGAGATCTATACAAAGGTTGATTAAGATATAGAAGGAATAAAGAGACCTAAGAGCGAGATGTATGTTAAAGGTCTGTGTTAGTTTACCCTTATCAATTAACCGATAACATAATATTGGATTTGTAAAGGTAAAGAGGAGATAAGACCTTAGAAACATAGGAACATAAGGATTTTTTGGGGTTTTAGAAATTATCCATTAGATGTGTATTTGATAACCCACACCCCATAGAACAGTGCGACTGTAAAGTACATGTATGTGGCCTGGTTGTTTGTTGGTTTTTTTAGGGACCTTTTTAAAAGAAATTATTGGTTTATTACCAAATGAGTTCAACAAAACATTTACATACATATAATCAATGGTAAATGATGGATGCAAAGATGAGATTTGAACCTATATGAAATATGGATATATAAAGATATGAATAAGTAGTTGCGTGGATTTATTTAAAATAAAATACCAGTAGTTATATATTTGATATATTTTTTTTTGCCCCAACCTGAGAGATTGATAAAGTAGTTGTTATTTGATTTTTAATAAATAGACACATAGATAGTGTTTTGTTAATAGAAGATCATTACCACTACTTGAGTTCCCCCTTTAAAGAGAATAAGGGTTCTACAGCCCTCTTTTTTGGTGAACAGAGGAAAAACTTTCAAATCACAATGGTTATAACAAGGACCCAGTTGAGAGAAGCAGTGAAAGATAACACAGGGGAGAATGTCAGAGAAGGTAGATCATTAGAGAGCATGAGAGAATGGGAGGAGGCCCTTCCAGGGATAAGTGGGCCAATAAGAGAGATAAGGATAGAACCCCCCCCTCCCCCCAAAGAAAGAAGAGACCCAAAGGATAGGAGGGAACCCAGAGAGTTAGAGGATAGGAAAAAGATCTTAATACAGTCATTACCAGGAGGATGGAACCACCCGGATGCATGGATAAGAGGGAATAGGGCAATAGAAGCTTCCCCCTTGGTACACATCCTTTCAGAAAGAACAGAAAAAATAGGACACCCTGAGACCCCTTTGAGGATGAATACCCAGTCCCCGTTTCTCGGGTTGAGCTAGACAAGGAAACAGGGTTAACTGAGTACCATATTTTGACAAATCTATTTCAGAAAGAAGCCAGTTG
Organism: Penaeus monodon; assembly: GCF_015228065.2. Classification (NCBI taxonomy): domain Eukaryota; kingdom Metazoa; phylum Arthropoda; class Malacostraca; order Decapoda; family Penaeidae; genus Penaeus; species Penaeus monodon. The sequence continues at coordinate 3,033 of NW_023647704.1, forward strand.
CTTAGAGTACCTTACCTTATGTGATAGTAGTGAGGCGAGAGGTACCACAGGGGTCTGTAGAGTAACAGTCACCGACTTTCCCAGCCCCAATGATGCCCTCCCCCCGAGATGGATTGTAGAATTAGGCGAGCAAATATGGTCTAGGGCTGCAAGGCAGTGGCAAGGCTTAGTGGCAGCTACCATAAGGGCCGAAGCAATTGAATTGCGGGCCGAAATTGTGAACCTGAAGATGGAAATTATGAATAGGTACCCAGATAACTATAGACAGATTACAAATAGAGCATATAAAAAAGGAACTAGGAATTTAAAATCAAGGACCCCCCCTGAAGAGGTGTTGTACATAATGGATAGGTCAACCCCCCTTTTGAGTTACTTAAGAGAGGAATCCGAATTAACAAGGGAAGAGAAAGAATTAATGACTTTATGTCAAGCACCCACAGAGACCAATAGGATAAAAAGTCCCCAAGATCAAGTTGTTTTTGTACTCCCCTCCCCGCCCCAGGAGGAGAGTACCCCCCAGGTGGTAACCCAGTCCCAACCCTGTGAATGCGGAAATAGACCAGGGATAAACACCCCAGGCAACCTATTAGGGACAGAACCCACCACTGAACAAAGCCCCAACCTCACCTTCAACTTAGATTTGGCACAAAAGACCCCCCCCTGCCCCAGGAGAGTGAGCCCCTTAGGATTTATGAATCCATAAGTACAGAACCCCCTTTGCCTCTAGATACCTCCCTTGACACAGCCCCAACCCCAGCACAGGAGGATAGAGTAGAAGCGTGCCATGCACTGATAGATAGAGTAGTACAGGTAGTCAACAAGATAGAAAACATTTTTCTTGACAAATTAAATCCTCCTCTCAATGAGCTGGGACAGGGAGTGGCAAACCCACACACGTGGAAAGCATTCAGGGAGCATGCAAAGAGGGAAAAAGGGAAAAAGAAATTAGAAAAGAAAAAGAAAAATCAGGAAAACAGAGAAGCAAGGATAGGAAATGAGGGTTTTCCCCCACCCCCACACCGCCCACCTCGCCCCCCTCCCCCTCGACCCACACACCCCCGCCCCCCTCCCCCTCGCCCCTCACACCCACATCCCTCACACCCACACCCCCGCCCCCCTCCCCCTCGCCCCTCACACCCGCGCCCCCGCCCCCCTCCCCCTCGCCCCTCACACCCGCGCCCCCGCCCCCCTCCCCCTCGCCCCTCACACCCGCGCCCCCGCCCCCTCCTCACACCCCGAACCCCCCTCCCTCCCCCTCGCCCCCTTCTCCCACAAAATACCCATACCCCACACTGCCGACCCTCTACCCACCACCCCCAAGGGTACCAAAGGAAACAACCTTGGCACAGAGCAACAGAGGGTCATCAGCCGTGGGAAAGACATGGGAACAGAGGAGCATACAGGAGAGGACAGGGAAACAGAAGGTATTATGGGAGAGAAGCCGAGATCAGATGGTCATCCAGAGGGAGGATGTTGAGAGAAGAGTCAGGCCCCCAGGGGAACAACATTTTGGGAGGAATAGGCAGGTACAGGATGAGACAGGAAACAGGCTATGGGAGGTACCAAGGGAGGGACCCGCACTACAAGGGGAGGGACCAAACAGGAATAGGAAGAGGAAACACCCAATGGGGCCAAGAGGTAAGAGGAGGAGGACAGTGGCAAGGAGAAAGGAATGGGCAGCAGGGCTGGAACTGGTAGTTTCAGAGGTACCCCTCACCCATGCACAAAGATCAGTCCTAAGCAAAGGAAGATCTTTTGTCCCAGGCCCCCCATCCCCTCGCCCCCTTATAGAGAATTTAGTTTCTTCTTTGGAAAGGCTAGAAAAAGATATTAATTCTAGGTTTTCAACATCCCTCTCCCCAGGGGCAGACCCCCCATTAGAGAGAAACAAAACACGTCTACCCCCCCAACTCCCAAGATTGATGACTAATACTTGTCCCCTAGAAAGATGCCAGGTTTGAAAGATAAAATAAAAGAAGAAGAGGCCCTGGTAATAAATGCAAATAAAAAGAAAGTAAGGCCAAATTTAACATGGAAAGAAATCAAAGCTTTGGAGGAGCTAAAAGCAGACCCAAATATTGTAATAAAAAAAGCAGACAAGGATGGTGCACTGGTAGTGCTTAAGACAGAGAGCTATAGAGCTATGGGACAGGCACACCTAAGGGACACGAATACTTATAAACTTTTATCCAACCCACAGGAAGAGCTGCAGAGAGTGGAGGCAGAAAGCAGATTGCTAGTAAGCAGGTTCTACTGTCTAGACTCACCAACAGGGAAGAGATCTAGTTTCACGGCAGCACAGAGGGACGCCCTTTTAGCCCATAAGCCAAGCATCCCCCACTGGTACATACTCCCCAAAACACATAAAAAGCTAGATGAAGAGATAGGGACATGGCCAGGGAGGCCAGTACTTAGTGGCTGCTGTGCACCTACGAGACCAGTAGACAGGTTACTAACTACCTTTCTCTCCCCCCTGTTAGAGCTTCTCCCAGAAAGGCTGCAAGACACAACTCATTTTCTGAGGAAACTCAGAGAGGCACCGAAATTAGAAGGAGAGACTTACCTTTCTCCTTTGACATTGTGTCTTTATATCCTTCTATCCCACAGGAAGAGGCAGCCTGGGTAGTGGCGAATTTTTATGAAAAGAATTTTGGGTACATACAAGGTCGGTTGAAAGACATGTACAATATAAAGGCCCCTCCCCCATACCTAATACAGGAAGGCATTGAGCACATCCTTACCGGGACATTACTGAGGTTCGATAATAAGTACTACCAACAAATGAAAGGTACGGCAATAGGAGCCTCAGTATCAGTGGCAGTGGCAGAGATTTTTGTACATGTGAGTATAGAACCTAAAAGGAAGAAAATGAAAAAACAACCGCTCTTATTTTATAGATATATTGATGATATATTTGGAGTGTTCCAGGGCACAGAGGAAGAACTTCAAGAATACTACAGAGACCTCAACCAGTTCCACCCGGATCTGAAATTCACGGTTGAATTTGATAAAAACAAATTACCTTTTTTAGATACACTGGTATATGTAGATGAGGAAGGCTTCCTGCAGACAACAGTGTTCCATAAACCTTCAAACACTCACCAATATTTACACTTCCAGTCGAGCCACCACCCAAATCTAAAGAAAAGCCTCCCTTTCTCACAAGGAATCAGGGTTAAAAGGATTGTAAGCACCCCTGAACACCTGGAGAAGGCACTGAAGGAAATGGTAGGTTTTTTCAGAGCGCGAGGATACAGCGAGAAGATCCTCAATGCGGCAATGGCAAGACTAGAAGATATCCCAAGAGATACACTCCTAGACGTGAAACAGAAAGGTGAATTAAACAGATTAATTTTCCCCATGCTTTATTCCCAGAACATAGCAAATCAGCTGCGCGAGTCGATCAACAGAATCTGGGAATGGACACAAGAGAAGGCCAGGGACACACCATGGGAGGCCAGGGTAAAAGGACCTCCCCCCATGATAGCATGGAGGAAAGACAGGACCATCGCAGAGAGACTAATAAGAGCAGAGTTCCCATCCCCTTTGCTCAGAGAGGACGCATTGCACAATGACAGGGGGAAGGGGCCTGCCAGGTCATTTATCCACAGATAGCAAGGTGCCGAGAGGACCCCGAGGAATTTCCGGAGTACCCATGAGAGTAACTACCGCCGGAGAGGAACGAGGGAACGCTACGCATAGCCCCGCAGAACACCCCCCCCCCCTCCCCGCCGCTCATACCACAATACCCCCACCACCTTCTAAATTGTAAAGCTAAGTATCATACATTTCCATACTGCGGAAGATATGAAAAGAGTTTTACATGAATACACAGAGATTAATGGATTGAAATACAAAGCTTGAGGACAAGAGAAAATCCTACTTACCTTTCTTGGAAAATCCTATTTTTTAAAAAAGAAGACAGAAATAATCCATGAATAAGATAAGATAAGCAAGGAAATATGCACCTATTAATAGAAAATATTCAAGGAACCTTTCCCCCTACCCCTATAATATGATACAAACTATCTATCTATCTATATATAAGGTATGGAAAGGAGTTATTGAACTATTCATTAAGATAAA
>NW_023647705.1:0-15000 GCF_015228065.2 Penaeus monodon
GTTCACCCCAGGAAGTGATTGTTGTGTGATTTTGGGATTGAGTATGTAGGGTCCCCGTTCCTTTCCTGGGAAAAGTGCCGGTGTTCCCTTGTAGTAAAAATTTTCTCTAAGTATCTGTGTTTTTGGGACCGGGGACTGATTGGGGTTGTTTTGCCCCATGGCTAGAGCTACCAGGTGATGTTCCCTTTCCCCAAGGAAACGTCCGGAGGTGACTGAACCCCCAAACTCAGATTTATCGGAAGTCTTGAGTCCCGTTGCTCTAACCACTCGGACACCGGGCCAAAATATATTGTTAGCCGGGGCCCCCTCTCTCTCTGCCCCCAAACACAAGGCGGTAGGAACGGCGGTTTTTTCCCCGGAACACTAAACACCCAAAAAGGCACCAAGCCCACGCGCCCAAAAACACCAAGGGAATTCCCAAGTGCGAGGCGGCCAAAAACACAAAATGAAGTCTTTCCTTTATTTACAAAAGTTATTTCCCGCATTTTTCATAGCACAATACGGGGGGAAACCAGCATGTCCCTGCACGAACAGTTTATAACTGGAACACCTTTTATCAGGCCAAAAGGGAAACAACGAGGTCTTCACGGGAGCAGCCCCCAAACCCCATCTCGGGCTTTTCCCGCTCTCCGCTCATAGCCACGGGGTTCAGTTTCCCGGCCCCCTTCAGTTAACACATCCCAGGGCATCCTTTTCATTTAACACACTTTCGCACAAGAAAAAGCCCCCCTGGCGTAGCACATCCCCCCCTTCAAGCAGACGACCCTCTCCCTTGACATCCCAAACCTGAAACAAACTCAAAAAATTTAAATAAAATTAGTCCCAGGAACAAAAAAAATTCTTTCAAACAAAAGAAACCTAATTAAAAATCAGTTTCTCAAAAAAACACAAAAATTTTTATCCAGGCGGCTTCTCGCCCCGCTGGGGTCGCTTGGGGGAGTGTGGGCGGCGGTAGATTGGCAGTGGCCCCATGGCTCATTTTCACCATTGACGTCGGGCATGCCCTCACCGTCCTCATCTGGGTCGCTTTCCAGTCCCATCGCCACTACTGGGGCTAAGTTCTTCTTTCTGTGCCCCTCATTAGGGCCTCCGGGCCCAATCCTCGAGGAAGTAGGCAACGGCCCCACCCCAAACCCCAACCCCTCGCCCCCCGAAGACTTTTTGGATGCTCCATTTCCTCCAATCCCAGTTTTTGCCCCACGGCACCTTCGGGCCCTTATCGGAAAAGTTAGCTCCCAAACACGAAACTAACCCCCCCCTGGTCCAACAAGGCTCCTAAACCCTACCATCAGCCGCTCATTTTTTGGAGGGGCTCCACGAGGCCCTCTACCCCACGCATCCCCTTTTGACAGCAAACCCCGGGATTCTAGACTCGTCCCGGGGGGCAAGGTGCATCGCTCAGCCTAACTACCTCTGCACACCCAACCTCTGAACAAGGGCACATCTTCACCGTGCACCTCACCAATTCCGTCCAAGTCGACACACCCCTCCTCTGCTCAGGTAGCAGGCCCCACAACAGTGCTCGCCCAGATGGGCCACAATACCGGCAGCCGCTGCACCGTGCTCCCCACGCCAAACGACCCTCCCTGGCCCCTTGACTGCCACAATGCCCCGTGACACCACACAGTCTCTGTGGGCGTTGGAATTTATATGGCAACAATCGGGGCCCACTGGGTCTTCTCAGCCCCATGTCCCGTAGGCGGCATGGCTTCCCACTTTTTACCCCCCCACCTGCACGTGCGGTTTGACAGAGCTCCCCAAGTGGGGGCCCGGGAAACCGAGGAGGCGGGGTTTCGCCCCCTTTCCGGGTTTTTTCCCCCTGTACCATTTCCCCTTAGCCTTAGGACATGCACTCGGAGGGTGCCCATACCGCCACAGTCCTTGCAGCATCTGGAAGGCATAAAATCCGGCCGGTTGAGAGGTTTTCCCTTTGTATAGTTGTGAGCAGAAAAAGCCGGGAAAAACCGGCCCCCTTCCCCCCCCCCTTTACCCCCCGGCCCCGGGTCCCGGGGGGGGTCCCGGGCCCCCCGGCCCCTGGTTCTCGGAAGGCCCCCTCCAAGGCCCCGAGCCCACCCCAGGCCTCGGGGGCCGGGCTAATCAGTGTGGGGTTTCCGCCAAAAAAAAGAAATTGGGGGAAAAAACATTTTTTCCGCAGCCCGATATCCCCACCCCGCCCCCCCACCTCGCCAGCTGGCCCGCACGGAAGAGGCTCCGCGGCCCGTTACCCGGCCGGTTGGTTGGGGGGAACCCGGGGGTTAAAAGGGGTTTTTGGGAGGTTCCCCCCCTTACCCCCCCGGCCCTTTGGCCCGGGGTTCCCCCCCCTGGGAAAAAAGGGGTGCCCTTTTGGGGAATTTTCCCCCCTTGTTTACTTAGTGGCTTACATCAAAATTCTTTGGGGGCCGACTCGGGGGGTGGGCTAACTAAAGCCCCCGGGGAGAGGGGGGGGGGGAACGGGCGGGTACCGGCCCGGGGGGAATTTTAAAGGGGGGCGGGCCCCCTTTGCCCCACCACCCGAAGATTTCAGGGATTTCCGCCCGCCCCCGAACCCCAACTGACAATCTGAGCCGGGTTCCCACGCAATTTTAAACCCGGGGACCCCTTTTTCCCCCACTTTCCCCGGGCCCCCCTTTCCCCCCCAGGGGGCCCCCCCCGGGGTTTTTTCCCCCGCTTTCGGCCGCTGAAACCCCGGTTTTATCTTCACGTCTTTGTCGTGCCCCCACAAGTGCAGCTTTTTTCCTCCCCTTTATTTGGGGAAGTCGCTTTTGGGCCCCGGGGGGTTTCCCCTTTTCCTTTTTCCTCATCCGGCCCGATGGCCTTGGGTTGGCCCTTTCCCTCCCCTTCCTGCCCTTGCCTTTTCCCCCCATCTGCCCCACTGGGAAAAAAATCGGCCGGGTCATTATCCCTTTCCCAAATCCCCTCCTCCCCCCTTTTTTTGGGGGCCCCTTTTTCCCCAAAAAGGCGGGGGGTTTTTATCCCCTCGAACACAACGCCCCCGGCCCCCGCTCCCCAAAAAAGGGGAAAACAAAAGGGGAAGGGGGCCAAATAAAAACTGACAGTCTTTTTTATTTACCAAATTTTCCCCTAATTTTCTAAGGGCCCCAATAAGGGGGAAAAAGATTACCCAGACGCTTTCTAAAAAAATTTTACCCTACAACCCCCACAGTCCCGGGGGGGCCCCCCCCAAATTTCCCTTGGCTTTTCCCCCCCCTACAGCCCCCGGCTTTCCAGGTCCCTTTGGAAACCCCCCATCCCTTTTTGTTCCCCCTTTTGGGCAAAAACCCCCTGGGGACTTTTTATTTTATTTAAATTAAAATTTTTTTTTATTAATTTAAAAAAATTTAAAATTTTTTAAAATTTTTTTTATTTTTAATTTAAAGTATATTTTGTATATATATATAATAAATTTTATTATTTTTAAAATATTTATAATTATATTTAAATTTTATTTATTTTATTAAAAAATTTTTTATAATAATTTAAAAAAAAAAAAACAAAAACAAAAAAATTAAATAAATTTTTTTTTGGGGTTTTTAAAAAAATTGTTTTAAAAAAATTTAAAATATTTTTTTTTTATTTAAAAATTTTTTAAAATTTTATAAAATTTTGGAAAATATTTTTAAAATTAATTTAAAAAATATATATATTTTTTGAAATTATAAATAATAATAAAAAAAAATCTCCCCAATCAACAAAAACAACACCAAAAACACACCAAACCCCAAAACCCACACACACAAACACACACACACACACACCCCACGCACCCCACCAACACCAAAAACCACACCCAAACCCCAAATATATTTTTTAAATAATATATAAAATTTTGGGGTTTGGGGTGTGTGTGTGTGGGTGTGTGTGGTGTGGTGTGTGTGTGGTGTGTGTGGGTGTGTGTGTGTGGGGGTGCAGTTGGCATTAATTAAAAATTTAAAGGCCCAAAAAAAGAGTGATGGGAAAAGTGAGATGAAAAAGCCATCCCAAAACAGAGACAGAGAGCTAAGGAAAAAGAAAAAAGGAGGATAAATACATTATTTTTACTTACCGTTAAGAATTTTAGGGGGGGGAAAAAACTTATTTAAATCCTTTTTTTTTTTTCTTCTTCTTTTTTTTTTTAAAAATTATATAGTATCATATATATTGAATATATATATAATATAGTATATTATAATATATATATATATATATATATATATTATTATATATATTATATAATATATGTATGTCGATATATAGATATATATATATATATATATAATATATTATATATATGTATATCTATGCTAACATAAGTTATTATATATGTAACATATACATAAATTAAGTATGTATAATCTACACATACAAAAAATAACGGCATATATATATGTGTGTTGTGTGTGTGTGTGTGTGTGTGAATGGATGTATATATATATACTTAAAAAAATTGTATACGCATACAAAAAACAATGTTATGATATATATATAGAAATATATATAGATATATTATATATATATTAATATATATATATATATAATATATGTAATAAGATAATATATACTATATATATATCATATATATATATATTTATATAGATATATATTATATATATATATATATATATATATATATGCATATATATATATATTAGATACATATGATATATATAAAAAATATATGCTATATATTCATAATATATATATACATATTATATAATATATATAATATATATTAACATATCTAATATATATTTGATAATACACACCACACACACAAAACACAAATTTAATTAGATTTGACAAGTGAGCCAACGCATTGCCTGCACGCTTACCGGTAATGCCACCTACCACACACACACAAACCACACACACACACACACACACACACACAACCACACACACACAAACTCACACTCACACACAACACAATATACATAAAACATGACCTATATATATACTTTTAGGCATACAACATATTAAGTATACATATATACATAAATACAGTTTATGTATATGTGTGTATGTGTGTGTGCCCAAGGCTTAGAGATCAGAGAAAATTGTGAATATTTATCTTAACAATGAATAAAAGTCAGTTTCAACGTTTGCAGTTATCAATACACATTATAGTTTTAATTACTCACAATAAATTTTTGAATGTTTCACTCCTTACATGTAGGTGGCAGGCAATGTTGTGGATCAGTGTAAAATCTAGAAATTTGTTTGGTTTTGTCTGTGTGTGTTGTGTGTGTGTGTGTGTGTGTGTGTGTGTGGGTGTGTGTGTTGTGTGTGTGTGTGGGTGGTGTGTGGTGTGTGTTTGTGTGATGAACTTTTGAGGTCGGAGAATCAGAAATATTGTGAATATTTTTTCTTTTACATCAAGTTTCATTCTTACATTGGAGATGGCAAGCATGATTAAGCACAGCGTCATATGTATGATTTTTTTTTTTACACACATATATAGGCAGATATGTAATATATGCAAATATAACATATATATACAATATGTATATAACTATGAGCACACAGACACACACACCACACACACACCACACATATATAATATTATATATATATATATATATATATATATATATATATATATATATATATAAGATATATGCACAAATCATTACTGTAATGTACCCACAGACACCCAAACTAAATAAAACGGATAAAATATTCTTCTATGATCACTCACCTTATAGTTATACCAGCCCAAATTTCCAGCAGCTTGAGTAGTGCCTGATGGCTTTTCTTGGGCTTAATATAGGAGGCCCTCACTTCAAGGGATCCTGGTTTTTGAATGCATGAGAGGCAAGGGCAGGAAACATGGCTTCTTCCTCTCCAAAAGAGAATCCTGTTAAACAGGATGCTCAAAAATGATTGCCATCTTCTCATGAATAAAGTATCAGTTGTAACAATAGTTATGAAGATATTTTGTTCTTGAAAAAAAAAAAAAAATATATATATTAATTATATATATATATATATATACGATATATATATATCTATATATATATATATAGATTATATATATATCTATTAGCAATTTGGCAATATCTAGAAATTCTAAATACAAGGAATAGTGAAAGAAAAATTTAAATAAATAACAGCTCAATATATTTTCAAATATCATATTCTAAACTATTCTCACAATTATTATTATAATAATGGAAGATATTTAAAATAAATCCTACTGGAATCTATGGAATATGATAATGAAATAACCACCTCAATAAAGTATTGGAAATATTAATGATGATTATAATTATGAAACCTGAAAACAATTATATTTATTTTTAGTAATGTAGCCCTAACGACAATAATAAAAATACATACAATAAGAATAAGATATAAAATAGTATAAAATGATGATTTACAGAAAATTAATAATTAAATGATATTACCAAAGATGATACTGATAACATTGATGGTTTAATGGTTAGAAGAAAAATATGTGCAAGACATCAAATGTAAATCTAAAGCTCTCTATGGAGGAGCTGTTTACTTGCTAGGTCATTTCAAATTACAAACAAAGGCTTTCAGATGACAAAAATTAATAGCAATGCGCAATTGCTTTCACATCTAAACAATGTATTTATCAGCATTTAAATTCTACAATTTTCTTTGTCTCTCAGTACAAAAAATTATTATAGTTTTCAAAATTAACACATGTTTCATATACAATAAAAGGCATAAATTCCAATGTATTTTAGATATAACATTAATATAATTTAATATTATTTACCATACAAACAGTTAATGGCATTATAATGATTTAATCTCATGAGAAAATATAGGTGATAATAATATTATTTTAATGGTAACAAAAATTAAAACATTCATGATAATAAAATATTTATTTATAAATAATGTAATAATCATGATATACTGCAAATATGAGAATATAATAATAAAAAGTTTATTTTATATTGGTAATGAGAGAAAAATTGATAATCAGAACATAATAAATAATAGCGTTGATATATGATAAACAATATCATAAAACAACTAATAATAACATAAATTAAGATTTACATAATGAGGAAATAGTGCCAAGATCTTTAATGATTCATAATAATAATTACATAGTTAAGATAATATATTAATGATGATAATAAGAATTCTAATACTGATAACTATTTCATGAAATTAACTACTATATATATAATGCTTACCAAAATTCTTGTGATGGATAATCATACAAATTCACCATTGCCATTGCATACATAATATTGGTTTGCATTGTATTGGGAATTGCATGGAAAGTGTAATTAATGCTTCATAATGTTTTGTCAGGGTGTGATAAATTGAAAAACACTTTTAATTTGAATTATGCCATGATCATATATAAAAGATATGACTTAGGGGTCTCAATCTCAAAGATAAGGCACAGAGCGCTTAGTAAACACATAAAAATGCATATGTGGTGGTTGAGGTTGGTTGTGGTTCGGACAGGATACAGGTATAGGGTAGAGGTGGGGGTTATTAGATGCTTGTAATATCATGTGCTTGTTAAGTCTGGTCATTGAGGGTTTGAAAGGAAATTGATCCAATGATTTGTTTGGGTAGCGTTCCATTGCATTTGTATGTTGAAAAGGAGTGCTTGTAAGAGTCAGAGTTGGCTTTGTTGTATGTAAGACCCTCACTGTTGTGCAAGGTTAATGTGGTCTGTGTGGTACTGCTTGTAGATTTGGTTTGTTAATATCAATAAGGTGTTGTGATCTTTGTACATGATTGTGGTCTGTGATTGCCTTCATGGTTGGCAGGTTCAATGTTTAATCTGTTCTTTTCATGTGAGTTTTTGTACCAGGTTGTACATGTTTCTATTAGGTGTAATAAACCTGGCAGCCCTAGTGTTTGATCTGTTCAAGCTTCTCAGTGTTGTGCTTGGTGTTAGAGTCCCATACAGCTGCACAGGTTACTCAAGTGCTGGGTCTGTGCGTTTAATATCTGGTGTTAGTATTGTAGGGTTTCTCCTCAGAAACCGGAGTGTCCTGTAGCTGTTGGTTGAGAAGTCGATGTGAGTTTATTAAAGGTGAAATGTTAATGAGGTACTGCAGAATGGATTTGATAGGATGGGTGGGGTCAGTTTTGTTGGTTGTGTAGAGGTATGTGTATTGAATTGGTAATGTAATTCTGTGAAATGGACGAGTACCTTCATTGTCTGGTCTGAAGTGTCATTTGCATGACCTTTCCCACGTTCACGGGTGGCTATGTTGTGTTGAAGCAGTTGCAATTATTCTTTAGTATGTTGATTGATCAAAATAAAAGGGTCTCCAGCAAAGAGTCTAGTAGAAGAGTTTGGTGTATAGTGGAAGGTCATTAATGTATAGAGGAAATGGAGGGGGCTGAGAACAGTATCCTGCAGGACACTAGAAAAGGACAGGGAAAAAGTCAGAAGAAGACGCACATCTAGTAAAAGATCGGTCCCACATGTCAAAAAAGCAGGTGATCCAGTGAAACAACCGGTCTGTGATCCTGTAATACTTAATTTTAAGTCAGTCTCTGTGGGGACTTTGTCATGAGTCTTTGATAAGTTGAGCAGTATGCAATAATTTTGTTTCATGTAATTTAAGTGTCAGTCGTCCGGTGGGGACTTTGTCGAAGTCTTTGGCAAAACTAAGCAGTATCTATTTTTTAATGTCTGTCAAAGTAGTATGGCAATGTCATGATTTATGATTAGTCCGGCTAAAAATGATCATTAGGCCAAAAAGCAATGGTTCTGAGTCTGTAAGGCATGTAGTTGTCGATGTGATTTTTGCAAACATCAATGTGATGGAAATGGGGATGGATAGTGAGTCTCTTCAGGCACCTGTCTTGAAAAGGGGAGTTCTGTTTGCAAAAAGTGGTGCTACAGGTAGGATGTTGAGTAAGTATATTTTGTAAATTGTCAGTCAAAAAAGTGTTGCTGGAGTCTTTCAAGGCTGTGATTGTTCCAGTGGTGGTCTGGTCTGTGTGACTTGAACTTGAAGAAGTGTTAGGGAGTTCTGACATGTTAGCAAGTATGGAAATATGTTCATGTTCTGCTTCTTATCTTTTTTCGGAAATATTTAAAAAAAAGCAGTCCAATTTTCTGGTACGTGTGCAGAGTCCTAGCTTCTTATGGTTTTGGTTGCCCTGGAAAAACCAAGGAAGTGTAGTTACTAGAAGGTGTTTTCTGTAAATATGTAGTTTTTCATGGAATGTGAAAATAGTGTGTTTAGGACTATCCCAGTAGAAGAGAAGGGTCTGGGCGGGTATGTATTGAAATAGTGAGTGCTGTAGTTGCTGTGCCTGGTGCTGTGATGCATCTGGAAAGCTCTGGAAAGAGGAAAGGGTTTGGGATAACTGTGCTTGTTATGTTGAGAACATTGTTAGTGAGAACAGGTCGTTAGAATTGTGTGAGATGGTGTGAGGGTCACTGGCCAACCCTCGGACATTGTATTTTGTGTTCATGTTGAAGTGATACCTGTGAGAGTGAATGAGCCTAAATCAATGAAAAGTTGGGGTAATGGCACCTGTTTGTGTGTAGAAATTAATGGGGGCTGCAAGGTTGAGTGCAGAGCAGAGTTTGTGAGGAAGCAGAACAGTTTAATTACGTTGGGGAGGTTTAGGTGTCTGTAATCCATATGTTTCTGTTTGCATTTAGCTTGATAGGAGATGTTAAAGGTTAAGATTTTCTGTGTTAGTAGAAGGGACACTCTGTAGGAAAGAAAGCAATGAGAATGAGTGACTTGCAGTTAGTGGGGAGTTTTTCGGAAATTTTTTTACAGTCTGTGTCAGGTTTGATCTTGGTTTAGTAACAAGTTTGGTGCTGGCTGTGGGGCATCTCTCATTGACACACTGCCAGCGCCATTTGAGTTATGTCTTTACACTATGACAGTCATGATAAAAGGGAGGGGGTGAAAGTTCAGTCAATGTTGGGAGTTACCCATGTCTCATGCCCTTATACTGTCTGGATGATTTGGTGGAGTTGGGGTATCTTATTGTCAAGCTTCTGAATTTACTATTTAACTGATGAGAGTGGTTTGGTTATCACAAGGTGATAACTAAAAGAGGGGGTGAGGAGGAGAGGGATGGGGAGGAGGGTGGGAAGAGAAGGAAGAAGAGGGGGAGGGGGCGGAGGAGGAGGAAAAATCGGAAGGAAGAAGAGGAGGAGGGTGTATTGTTAGGAACGAGAGAAGGAAGTGAAGAAGGGAAATGATGAAGGAGGGGGGAAAAGGACTAGGGTGTGCAGAAATGGAAAACAAGGAGTGCAAAAGAGAGAGGGTTCTGGAAGTTGAAGGGAAGGCCTAGAGCAGTGGGACCACTCTGGCAGGAATTTTGCTGTGTATAGTGGATCCCAAGCTCAGCTCACTTTTAGAAAGTCATGTATACTTTCTCCATACCTGTCCATTATGATTTTTTTTTTATGATTACAAAAGACTTCAACAGACTAAATTATTTATTGGCAGAACCAGGCTTGATCTCCTGGGCTTCTTAACTAGGGATCAATTCATTCTAACTTTTAGTTAAAATATACACAATTAAATGACACCCTAAGGAAAAGTGATGATTAGAGATGATCTAGGAGTGGAGCCACCACCCAGGGGAACATGCTCCTCAAGAGGGGTTCCCAGGTTGGAGATCAAGCAAGGAAAATTCTAGTCATACGGTATCGTGCCAATTGTGTGGTTTCCATGAGAAATTTTGGCTCAACTTTACAAAACAAAAATTCTACTTTTCAAAATTGCCCAACTCTTGAAGGGAATTAGTGTGAAAAAGATAGGAAAGAATGAAAACAACCATTCCCTTTGAAATTACCTTATAAGCTCTAAGTTGGACAGTGTAAATATGGTGCAGGTTTGTGTTATTTGCTGGAGCACCAACAGGAGAGACAAAACCTTAATCTGTGTGGCATTCATAGTAGGTGCCATCAAACATATACTAGAATGGTAATAAAAAACTAAACAAGACCTATAGGTCTATGCCTAATCAGTGCAAAACTATAGATTAAATGTAAACTTATTTTATATAAAATTACAGCTGAAACTCATGCACTTTGTGCACTTACACTGGTAAATGCCAACAATCTCCTTAAAGGATATTGGGCATGACAAGGATTTACCTTGGACTTTTTAATCACACAAAGAACAAATCAGAAATCATATTGTCAAAATAATTGTGGAGGAGTGTTCATATTTGACGTGGTGATTGTAGCCAAGCTTATTCTGGCTGGATACGGCAGATCATCAGTATGAATCGCTTCTGCATATTGACAGCAAACCCCTTTCTCTCTGCGTTCGCGATTCCTCTCTCCTCTAATACACGCCCTCCTTCCTTTCTAGCTTCTGCAACTTCCGAATCTCGAAGAATTGGTCGATCTTCCCTACTCCCCGTCTGCGTTCACTTATTTCATTGCCTCGCGACTTCTTTACCTCACTACTATACATCCTTCAGGTTATCACGTAAGTCACATTCAAACTGATAATGAACTAACCACCGGCTGATAACAAACCTTTCGCTGATAACGAAGAGATAAATCTCTTTCTTTTCTTTCTCTATGCACGTTTTATTGTATCGAGGGTTTTGTCGGACCGTTCGCGTTATATGAATCCGGATAGCCTTATGATGCGTTGCATTGGAAAATACGGAATACTTTCCTGTGCTACAAAGACTACGCTCGAACGGAACGGTTTGTAGCGCTACGCTCAAAGGTTAAACATTGACCCATAGGAGCTTTTGTGTTTTAAAGCACATTTATACTGTGGCTTTTATTTTCTACTAGTCGTGTATAACGTCACTTTATATCTTTACATATCATGTGTCATAATAGCTAGGACTTCCAAATTATGAATCATGGCTCCATGTTTCTTCGCATTTAAACATCCTTCGCTTAGCTGAAAATGTAATCAAATACCAGTCAAGAGTAGCCATTAGGTTCATTTCTATCCATACCGACAAAAATTATTCCTTGGACATTCTACAAGCTGTGTTTGATAACAATTATACGCTCAGCGCACATCTTTTCCGGAACTGTAGCGTTGGAGCGCCGCGGTATATGTGTACACCCACAAATCCACCCACACACAAACACACACAGGTATAAGCGTATGGTGTATGTATGTACAGTACGCGCATAGGCCGTCGTTTCGTTGAACATGTAGGACTACCCAAACGGAAACGCAGGCGGTTTCTCACCGCTCAGCAAGAAAGCTTTAGAGGAAAACGAATCTGAGGAACTTTTAACATTCCAAACATCCGCATACGGCGTTAGATTCTCTATTTTTCAACTTATCACGAAATGGCTTTGAAGATATACGAATATACGCCAAGCTTTGTATATAATTGATATACTTTATGCAATGTGAAGGGATCAAACGTTTTATAACAGTGTACCATGGAAATAATGTTCTATAATTATTCTCAAAACAAAGGAACGGAAAGACGATTGAAAAGATAAAGATTTATATAAAAAGGTAATATAAAAACACACATATTGAACTATATTATCCAAACAAAATGAGCTTATGTGAATCAGATATTATTCAAACATGCTTAACATTATGCATGTGTACACGTGTGTGTATGTGTGATGCAATATATATGTATATGATTAATTCTATACTATGCATGGATATAATGTGTGTATATATGGGGTGTTTATATATATAATATAATATATATATATATATATATATATATATATATACATAATATATATATATAGATATATAATATATATATATATATATATATATTTATAATATATACATATTATATAATATATATATCATATAATATAATTATATAATATATAATTATATGTGTGTGTGTGTGTGTGTGTGGTGTGTGTGTGTGTGTGTGTGGTGTGTATGTATATATGTATGTATTATGTATATATATGTGTATATATATAATATATATATATATATATATATATATATACTATATATATATATATATATATATATTATCTGTATATTCAGTTTCTATTCTAAGTTCATTTTACATATATATATATATATATATATATATATATATATAGATATATAATATATCTATATAAAGTTTGTAATTCTTAGCATTTTATCTTAATCAAACTCGAAATTGTCAAAAGGAGGCTTGGGATGATATGTACCACTCCAAGTAGAGCATGGGTTCAACATTAAAGAATGTTGATTTTAGCCATTTTGATGTTTTATACATTCCGTTTATTCAGTTTATCTTAGTTTTCAATTTTCGTTACTTGTTTAGTCTTCCTCACTTTAATGAATTCCTTTAACAATCTTAAATTAATTGTAAGATAAATAATTTGTTAAGTTTAAGGATGTCTTTTATCAGATTTCATATGCAAATTTACCTTTTTAGATTTAAAACACGGGGTGCGGAGAACAGTTGACCCAAGAAATGGGGCGCGGCGTCAAGTTCATCTGGCGTCTAATAGTGAGGTCAGGTCTCTGCTTGAAGGGGTGTTTAGGGTAAGGAAACCCAAAAGACAGGGTTAAGCCGGTCGGAGTAAGTGTCGTGTAGCGTGGTGGTAGGACTGGTCGCAGTGTTAGGATGATAGTTAGAATCATTATTAGGAAATTCCGGTGCATCGATAGTTTTTTTTTCTTTTTTTTTCTTTTTGTTTTTGTATAGTTATTGATGCTGATCGTCCCCATAATTTACATTTAACATTTTCTTTTATTTTAGTTGTTTGTGATATGAATATATTACTCTCAGAATTGAAAATCTTTAAAATGTTTTATGAATTCCTCCGCATGATAAATTACTGTTAAAAGGCAAAGAAAGTAAATGGAGATATGCGGTGAACTTTAAAGGATCATAATGGATAGATAGTGGAAATATAAGGTAAACAAAAAGGGACTAGATCAGAACAGATAAGTAAGAAAAACGAAACAGGAATGATAAAGGCCATCAGTAATAATAACAATAACAAATGAAACAAAGTAACGATCTTAACTTTGAACTCAAAATTTAATGGACTGACAATGGGCCTCCTAACTAGTTAAAGTAGACAAAAACTAAATCTAGGTACTAAATAAAGAATATGATTCAGATAAGCTAGGTTCCATACCGGAGGCCTCGTTTACCAAAAAACTCAGAGTATGCAAGTCTAAACGGAGGAAAAAAAGCGATCTGACCGTTTGGGTGCACGATCAATAAAATACCCGCGCACGGGGGGTTCTTGACTGTTACAGAGGGAATGTCAATGGCCATACAATCTTAGATTTGAAAGATTGCAGAGGGATTTTACGTAACTAGGTGTTATTGCCGCCCAAAGGAACACTCTGTTTGGACGAAACTTAAGCAACCACCCCCGATTTATGCTCATCCCCTGTGTTTTTTTTTGGTGAATGTTGTTATGACATGTATGATATAAACAACATTCCTGAATTGGCAGAAAAATGGGGTTTTCCTATTAATACAACTGATATCAGTATGTTATTATTGATATTGAAGCTATGATTATCAAATTGTTATTCAAATCTTGGTAACATTTAAGACAAGGAAATGGGTAAAGAATCAGGAGATAGGTAGATTAATATTGCTGACTATGCAATGTAGATCCATCTATGTGTAAAATAAATGTAAATAAACTTATGTTCCAATTATTTCTTCTTTGAGCCTGTCGTCGTAGTTCCTCCGACCTGAAGGTAGAGAGGTAACAGAAAATATAGAAAATAGCTTCCCTAATAGCTCACTTGCCCCCCCCCCCCCCACCGGGTAAAAAAGCTTACCAACTCTCCTACAAGTTACTACAAAACACCATACATGGTCTGTCTTTCTGCACATACTTGTTTATTTCGTATTTTACACACACAAGTATATATACGCAAATAAGTGGGGGGTGGCGGATGAGGGAAGGCCTATCTACTTTGAACTAACAAAGCAACTCTAATTGGTGTCACCTCGCGCAGAACTGATGCTACATATATATATATAAATATATATATATATATATATATATATATATATATATATATATATGTATTATTTATATAATATTCTATATAGACATATATAATAATATGCCACACATAGATACTACCACAC
>NW_023647705.1:20000-32500 GCF_015228065.2 Penaeus monodon
ACATGTACATATGTATATATATATATTATATATATCTATATAATATATATATATCTATATATATATATAAAATTATAGTTATATTATGTGTGTGTGTGTGTGTTTGATGTATATAATATATATGTATAGGTCATATAATGTGTGTGTGTGTGGGGTGGGTGTGCTATTTGTAGACTCTGTGAATTATATATGCATATTAACCTAATATGTTCTAATAGTGACTTTACCACCCTATGTTATATTATATATATTATATATTATTATATAGATATTAATATACATAATATATATCTATATATATATATAATATGTATCTCTGTATGTATGTATACACACCCACACACACAAACACACCACAACACACAAAAAAAACACACACACACACACACCACACACAACACACACACACAAACCAAACAATATATATATATATATATATATATATATATATATATATTATTATTATATATATAATATATAATATATATATATAAATACTCCATGCTTATCTTTGCATCAATATACTATGTATTCATAGGTAGTATAGATATATTTATATTATATATATATTATGTCTATATTATATATAATATATATATATATATATATTCATATATAATAATAATATATTATATACATATATATAATATATCTATATTACATGAATAGCAAAACACTTCTTTCCGTGTGATTACAATGGAGAAAACCACAATACAAACCATCATTCATGTTTTGTATTGTGGGTTTTCTTCCCTATATATACATACATACACACACACACACTCACACACACCACACACACACACACACCACACATATATATATATTATAATATTATATATTATATATATATATATATATATATATATATATATATATATAGATATAGAAATGGTTGTCATGTATATTTGCATATATAACTATGTATTCCTAGGTATATATATATATATAATATATATATATATCTAACCTATATAATAATACGATAATATATCACTATATATATTTATTATGTGTGTGTTCTGTGTGTGTGTGTGTGTGTGTGGTGTGTGTATAGATACTATCCATCTCGCAGTCTGTAGAGATATATTCTGAAAAATAGAAATCTAAGCCAAGATTCAGCCTCAGGAGACTTGTCACAATGTGCAGGAATGAAGAACGTGAATGAATCCCAACCTAAACATATAGTACAAAAGATTGCTATATGAATGAAAAAAAATTCCAAACCCTAGGATACACCCCAGACTCACTTACGATAGTCATGTTCCATAGCCGATTGCTGTGTTTCCTATCCATTAGGGTTATGTGTTTATCTGTAACCCAACATAAATATGAAGAAATAACTTATTTAACCAATAAGTTTTCAATATCATCGGGACACGGTGTATGATCTTCTATACTAAATGGCATTGTTTTATCATGTGTCCTTTCACCATATATTAATGCAGACCAAATGGTAAAAATCATTTAAAATTGAACTAATTAGAGAATATTAGCAAGTTAATGAAATGTGATGGTACTTTATATTGTTAGAGAGAAGATATGCAAGTCAATGTGGAAATTATGTAAAAACGTGTATCAAAGTTATGAAAATTATGTATAAAGGTCATAAAGTAATGAAATTATGTAAAATGTGTATCAAGTAATAGGAGCATATATGCTACTTTCCTAGTTGCATCTCCGTTGATGTTTCCTTACAAGACTTAACCTGAGATGACTTAACTGATAACTGGTATTGTCAAAGGGGTTATGGCATCTGATAGATGCTTGGGGCATTTATAGAGGAAAAAGCTTTGGAGTCAACCATGAGGAAAAATTTGAGCTGATTGGGCAACAGCTTGCTCCGTACATCTTGCACCCAAACATATGTCCCTACGTATATGTGAATAGGTAGAGGACAATAAAGCCATAGCTGACATCGATGATATTGCCTTAAAAAAGAATATATATAATATATATATCTTATATATATAAAAGGTTTTCTATACGTATAAATACAGGCATATGTATTCTGTGTGCGTGATAGACACAGACACACAAACCACACACCATTTATCATATATATATATAAGATATAGATATATCATATATATATATATTATAATATAGTATATATATTATATAGTAGATCGATAAATATATGTATAGATATATAGAGAGAATAGATATAGAGATTAGATAGAGGAGGATAATATATAAGTATATATATATGATATATATATTATATAATATATACATAATATGATATATTATATAGTATATATATATAATATATATATATATATATATATATATATATATATCTATATATATTATATATTATATACTATGTATCTACATATGATATAGATACAATATAATCTGTGTACGTGTATAGAACCACACACACCAACACACACACGCACACCACACACACGCACAACCACACACACACACACACACACACACACACACACACACACACACACACACATATATATATAGATATATCGATAGATCTAGAGATATATATAGTATATAGTAGAGTTATATACATCTATATATATATATATCTAGATATATATATTAGAGATATATACGATGATGAGTATATGAGGATTAGAGAAGAGATATAGACAGAGTGTGATATGTATATATATACTGAGATATGTATAATAGATATTATATATATAATATATAGATAGAGTAGATATATATATATATATATATATATGCATATGAAATATAGAGATGAATATGTACATGATATTACATACATATAATATAGAGATATAATATAATAATATAGTGATATAGATAGCATATAGTATATAGTATATAGTGATAGATATAGCGACAGGCAATAGAGATAATATATATACAGATATATCGATAATAATATAATATATTATATAATATATATAGGAGGGGATATATATAGAGATATTATATATATATATATAGTATATATATATAGATATATATGATAATAGATATTATAGATATATACATATAGAGTATGATATAGAGATAGAATATATATATACAGATATATAGAATATATTTATATATATATATATAGAGACTATATATATACATATATATAATATATATATATCTATAATATATATATATATATAATAGATATATAATATATATATAGAATGTATATATATATAGATATATATATTATATATATAGTTATCTATATATATATTATATATATATAATATATACAGACTACATATATACAGATGATCTATATACCGTAATAGTTACCTATCCACACAAAAAAAACTATATAGATATATAATCATACATAAAAATATATATGTATATGTAAGTTAGATATGCATTTATGTATTCATGTACATAAATATATACAATCCTATTACATAAAATACACACATGCATCGTGTTTACATATATATGATATATAGAATATATATATATATATAGTATATATATAGATATATATATATATATAGAGAGAGAGAGAGAGAGAGAGAGAGAGAGAGAGAGAGCGACATATGTATGGTATATAAATAGGCATATTTACATGCCTAAGTAAATATTAAATAAAGACAGATGCACACAACACACACATACACACACACACACACACAACACACACATGTTACCACATACACACACACAACCACACACAATTATTCATTATATATAATATATTATATATATATATATATTATAAATAAATAATATATATATATATAGATAGATATAGATATAGATAATAGATATAGATAGATAGATAGATATGTGTGTGTGTGTGCATAGTGTTTGTGTGTGTATGTAGTGTATATTCATTTACATTTAAAGCATTTAAAAATTGCTTAATATATGTATGAGTGTCTTCATATATATATATTTATGTATATGTATATATATATATATATATATTATATAATAATATATATATATATATATATATATATATATATATATATATCTATTATATGTATACTATATACATATAGATAAATATATATAGTATATGTAATATATATATAATATATATATATAGTATATATATATATATATATATATATATAGATATGTGGTGTGCTGTGTGTGTCGTGTGTGTGTGGTGTGTGTGTGGTGTGTGTGGTGTGCGTGTGTGTGTGTTTGTTTGTGTGCGTGTGTGTTTGTGTGTTTGTTTGTGTGTGTGTGTATTTATTATTATTTACTTAGGCATGTACATCCACACACACAGGACACACACACACACACACAAACAATTCCACACACAATGTAATGAGGTAAGAGCTTTATGATAATATAATTCTATAATTTAGTTATAATGGTATTCCTTGTGTGACAGGCGATTCTTCACTTTTGCTTCTAAATTATTCCTGTGTGCAAGGAATGCTAGGGGTAACATCCCAATGGCAGTGTTGGGAAAATGAACAACAATATGTCAGACGAGACTGCTACCACTGCACCACAGATACACAAATGCCCACTAAGGACTAATCTGCCTCCAAGAGCTTTGGTACGCAGTGTGAGTCATTGCATATCACTGTAGCCAAGCACTGATTTTTTTTCTTGACTTGAATTTCTATTATCAGGCCCTTAGTATTTTTTTTCCTTACATAACTATTACATAGCCCAGATACAGTGAGTAAACATTCCAGAGATTAGGTTCGCAAGTACTTGTCACCAGTTACAAGGTTTTCCATTTTCACCATTAACCTCTTGGAAATATTCATATTGAAAATTTATATTGCCAATTAGTATTGCAATTAAATCTATAATGATCATTGTGTCCAGAATAATAACATGATATGGAATTGATACCTAAAAGTTCAAAGAAATAAGGTGGTTACACAGGCATGTTGATTGACTAAGAGTCACTGTGCCTAAAAACAAGAGGGCCATTACATGTTCTCGTGCATAGGTTAAGTGAATATCACATTGTTTCATTTGAAATTTTCATATCTGTATCGTGGAGAACCATTTTATTTGTGATGGTAATATTAACATATTTTTAAAAATTTATCATATCTTTGGTATAATCATGATATAATCACAATATTGATTAGTTGAAATTGTTCAATCTCTATCGGGGAGTACAATTTTTATTTGTTGCTGGTAATAATTAAAAATTTAAAAAATTTATAATCTTTTGTTATAATCATTATTAGAATGATAAGTAGTCATAAATTGTATATTCTCCTTTACAGAAATAATAAAATAAGACACAAAACTACAGTAGTAGAGCAAATATAAAGAAGCCAAGCCACCAGTCCCAGATTTGCCGGCACTGGCGCGCAAGGAAAAAAACATGTGTGGTATTTAGCTTGTGAGGTAAGCTTGCAGTGTAGAATGAAAATGCACAAATTTCATATTTAAGATGGTCTTGAAGAATAGTATTTGTGTTTATTCAAAACATGCTGTGCTGCTGGTTGATGCAGAAGTGTATTTAAAGGAATATGTATATATAGGAAATAAAGAGGTATGTACAGTTCAACTGTGATATATATATATATATATATATATATATATTATGATACCAACAAAGATATAATATATATACATACATATATATGTATGTATCCTGCTGCACATATATTGTATCAATGTATTGTAAGGTTTATATGTTTGCTGTACTGTTTATACATATATGTATGTGTTGTGTTCATCAATAATACTGTAAAACTTTACGATAAATTAAATTAATTCTTATTTAATATAGACATCATTATTGATATACGTATTCATAGATATATATCATATTATATATATTTATATATAATATATAGATATATCACTCATTCATCATCAGCATTGTCCAAAAGATTAATAGGTACTTCTTTTAAACAGGATATTGCATTTCTTTGTGTCTATGGGCCTCTGGTGTAAGTAGTTTCTTTTCTTTTGTTCTGCCACTGTGTTCTCCCACCCTGTTCTCTATGGTATGGTTTCCCTAACACACACACAATATGTATATATATATATATATATATATTTATGTATATATCCACTATATATATATATATCTTATTATATATTTATCTATAGATAGAGATATAGATATATGATAGAGTATATATAGATATAGATAGAGATAACATGCACACACACAGAAAACACAACACACACACAAAATAGAGAGATAGATATAGATACTATAGATATATAGAGAATATATAGCATATATATATAGAGATAGATTATATACATTTCTCTAGATATAAGTGAGATATACATTATGAGTATATATATAGTAGATATATATGATATATATATGATATATATATATATGTGTATTAAATATATAATATATTTATATATATATATCTAGATATAGATATATAGTATATATATGTAACACACTCACAAACACACATGCACACATGTACACACATACCACTCACACACACACACACACACAACACACACACACAATATATATATATAATATATATAATTTATATATATATATATATATATATATATAATATATATCCTGTATATATATATATCTATATATATATATTATAAAGATATATATATATATATATATATCTATATCTATATTATTATATATATCTACATATATTATATATATATATATACAGCTTAAATATAATATATATATATAATATATATATTAATATATATATACTATATCTATATCTATTATATAGATATATTATATATATATACACATATATACGTATATATATACAGATATATACACATATAAGTATATACATATACCTATGCATATATATACACATTTGTGTATATATATACATATATACACACAACAAACACACATGCACACATGTACACACATACACTCACACACACACCACACACAAACACACACACACACACACTGTATATATATATATAGATATATATATAATATATATATAATATCTATATATATATATATATATAATATTATTTAGATATGTATATATGATTATATATTATCTGATATAATATATATCTTATTATATATATATATATAGCTATATATAGATATATATAGTATATAGTGATATAATATGATATTATCTAAATATAGATAGAGAGCTAGATATATAATATATAGATATAGATGTATAGAGATATATATATATATAGTATATTATCTATATATATATATATATATATGTGTGTGTGTTGTTGTGGTGTGTGTGTGTGTGTGTGTATATATATAATTATATATATATATATTATATATATATTATAGTGTATATATATATATATTATTATATATATAATACAATATATATATATATAGAGATATACATGTATATTATATATATATATATATATAATTATATATATTATATATATATAATAATATAGATTATAAACAGTTATATTATCTGTATATATATGTATATTATATATATAAAATTTTATGTTATTATATTCTTATATGTATAATTTATATTGTTGTATGATATACATACATATATATCTATATATATATATATATATCTATTATATATATATATATATATATATATATATGATATATATATATATATATATTCAAATATATTTCTGTGCATTACAGGGTGTCTCAAACAGTCACTAGCTATTACAAAAATAATAAAAAATTATAAGATCACATAAAGCTGATGTGTATCACAGTTATATTACATGTCACATATTGCGGTAAAAACACTATATATTTCTTGTCTCAGCACTGGCACTCTGATTTACACCACTGTGATGCATTTTGTCTTCTTCAGACTCATTTAATGAAATTAACATAGGTGAATCGGTGTGTGTAATAACGTTAAACCTAAAAGGGTTTTGTAGCATATGAACAATTAGAAACAACTTTGTATGAAAATTCATTTAAAAAGTTTCCTTTCTTTTAAGGTCGTCACTGTAGGAATTATAAGGGATATTAAACTTAAAAGTCTCTCTACTGAGCAGTTCAAACAATTACAACAAAAATGCTAGGCAAGGATTTCAGCAAGATCTTTTTGCTTATAAACTCTGAGGAGACATTTGTAGTTTGCCATGTAGAGCTCTAATTATTGTACAAATATACTTGGAATTACACTTATTGTGAAATTAAACCTTTTTTCCAAAACCAAGTGATTTCTTGTAAATAGGGCCTGATTCTGAGACACCATGTGTATGATATATATATATATATTATATATATATAGTATATATATTATATATATATATATATCTATTATACACATCTATATGTATGTATGTATATATATGTATATATCTTATGTTATAATATGTATATATACAGATATACATATATAATACATATATACTATATATTATATATATATATCTATATATATATATATATATATATATATATATAATATATATATATATATATATATCCACATACATATATATGCATAGATATATTAATTTATTGATATAGAGATATAGATGTATATATGTATTGATATATCTGTAACTATACATATAAATTGAATAACTAAATAAATATCATATATAAATATATATATATGATATATATAATCTATATACTATATATAATATAACATATAATTATATATATATATAGATATAAGATATATTATATAGTATATTATATATAGATATAGACATACTATATGTATATCTATACAATATTTATTGATATATAAATATTTGCATGCAACAATGACATATATACAGACAGAAACACACCACACACATATGCAATGGTGCAACATGTATGTGTGGATAATAATATATATATATATATATATTATATATAATATATCATATATATATATATATATATATATATATATAGTATATATATATATATATATATAATTAATATATATATATATATCTAATATATATATATTATATATAAATTCATGGTGGCTGACATATATATAAATATATATATAAATAGATGTATCTAATATATACAATATGCATATATACATACACATACATACTATATATTTATATATATTTATATATTATATATTTTTTTTTTTATAATAATATATATATATTATATATATATTATAGATTATATGTGTGTGTGGTGTGTGTGTGTGTGTGTGTGTGTGTTGTGTGTGTGTGTGTGTGTATACATATTACATTATATTGTATAGACATATAACATATATATATAGCTATATAGATATAATATATTATATATATATGATATATGTGTGTATATATAATCTATATATAATACTATATATAATATACATATATATATATTCTAAGTGTGTCGTGTGATATTCATATGTATATATGATAGTATAATCTTCCACATCTATTGCTTAGCTGTCAAACTACTGAACAGAAAAATTATATAAAGTCAGGCTCTACATGAGCCATAAAAATACAGTCTAAGGGAAGACTTGAAATATAAAGAAAAAAGATGGTATCATGCCAGCTCATAAAGAATACACACACACACACCACACACACACACACACAACAACACATACACACACACACACACATATATATATATAGGATATATATATATATATATATTATATATATTATTCTATATATCTATATATATTAGGAGTAGCTAACTCTACGCTGGGGGGTTTTCGGCTGAGTTAGAATGCCTGAGTGATGCATCTTAACTTGGCAGATAGATACTTATTGGGAAGGAGCAACAAGGGGTAATCTCTGCCTTCAGGGTCAGGCAGATGGAATAGGACTGAAGGCACATTCCCTTGGAGGTTGGGGCAGGTGAGGAACCATGGAAGATGCAAAGTTGAGTTTCCTCTTACACTCTCATTTGGCATGCTCAATTAGGATAAATCAATGACCAGGATCTGTAGATTAGTCTCTGGAAGGAGGTGAAGGAGTAAGACAGTGATACAGTGCTTATGTCATTAAATGTTCCTGAAGGAAAAATTAGGTCAGAATGTGAGGCTTAAGGTCTGATGTACATGTATATTTGTATGCAGATGTATTGTTATACAATATACTATATTTAAATAATTTCCATAGTTCACACACACCCAACACACACACACACAACACACACACACACACACCACACATATATATAATATATATATATATATATATCTTATATAATATATATATATTATATATATATATTAATATTAATTAAATTAAACTTAAATTAAAAATCTCAGGTTAAGTTTCAAATTTCGAACAATCTATCAAGGTTATTATTACTTGTCCTAATCTTTTAATGCAAAAACTTATCAAAGGATAATATTATGAAGTCCTCAAGATTTCTAATTTTCTTCTTAAATTCAATACTTATCATTAATGCATTTATAAATTTTATAATAGAATGCATATATATATATATATATTATCATATATTAGATATATATATATACTATATAGATTATATATATATATATATATATATCTATATAAATATATATATATACATATAGATATATATATAATTGCAAATCATCAAAATATTTGTCAATATCCATCATAGAAATGATTACAAATAAGTCACTTCAGTTCAATGATAATCTTTCTAAGATTAATTTCGTTTCATATACTTTAATATCTTTTTAGACTAAGTGAAGCGGAATCATTCAACAAAATCTAAATAAAAATTCAATTAAATGAAACATTCCAAGAACTTGTTATATCATTTTTCACAAAGACAATAATATTCGTAGTTCTATCAGTTATAATTCAAGGAATGATGCAAGGGTGGGAAATATATGAAGTAATGTTTACATGTATACATAAGTCTTATAATGTATTTTCAAAAAGAAAGTATATATATATATAGAGATAATACAATTAGATATATATATAGATATATATGTAGATACATACATATATAATTATATTAGATATAGTATATATATATATATATATATATAGTAGATGATATAATAATATGTCGGTAGGTGTAATACAGACATATACATAAATGAGCATAAAGTAGATATATATATATATATACATATATAATATATATATAATATATACATATATATTAATTATATATATAGATATATAGATAGTATATAAATATATATATATATATAGATATATATATATATATATATTAATCAGTAACACTAAAAAATATTTACATCATAAGTTATATAATCACAAAAAAGGTGGAAAAAGTTGGGTTTGCCACAGGTGACATTAATACATTCAAATCTGTTGTCTTTGGTTTATTTTCATTTCACGAGGAACTGCGTCTCTTATTTCTTCTCAAATTTACCATTTACAGGGCAATGATGAGTTTCATCACCAACTTGATGACTTTGGGCCACACTCACGGATGAGGAACTATTAGCAGGGGTAGTCAGTGTCAAAGAGAGCTATATGATGTCAACGGAAGAGACAATGTCTAGAAATAAGGAGGAACCACTGATTATGCAGATAAGGAAGAAGGATGAAGTAAGCGATGTAAAGGGGAACATAAATGTCTTTCCTGTCTAATCTTCATTGACATAAAGACAATGAAAAATGGAAAGGTCGTGTAACTTTGTTCGGGATCAAAATGACTTGTTAAAATGTGCCATTGTGGCTGAGGACTGTAGGACAAGTCATATCAGATGGGATCAGGTGATGCACAAGGAAAGTCTTAAGGATATGCAACTAAAAGTGGAAGCAACATTGAATCGTTTTGTGTGGTAAGACATTTTCTCATAAGAGTAATATCAATATTCATATGAGAGTCCATACAAAGGAGAAGACATACAGCTGTGAGATTTGGCAAACAAGGCCTTCCACAGAAAAGTGATCTAGCAAAGCATATGAGAGTAATACAAAGGAGAAGCCATACAGCTGTGAATTTGCAATAAGGGCATTCTCACAGATAAATGATCTAAACAAGGATAATATGTCAAGAATACATACAAAGGAAAAAGCCATACAGCTGGGAGATTGCAACATGCCTTCTCACAGAAAAAGTGATCTAGCAAGCATATGAGGGAGTAATACAAAGGAGAAGCCATACAGCTGTGTGAGATTTGAATAAAGCCATCTCACAGAAAATAATCTAAGTGAGCCATTGATAATTCATTATAGAAAAGCAGTCAGGTGTGATATTGCAATTAAAAGCGTGACATCCTACAATACTCAAGAAAGATATAAGCTAAATCAAAAGAAAATCCATATACCTGTGAGATTTGCATAAGGCCCTTCTCACAGAAATAAATCTAGGTGAGTGATTTAAGAATCATTCTATGTATTGTAAAATAATTCTCACCTCAACTAAAAATAGTAAACCATTTGATAGTGCATGTGTAGTAGCAGACCAGCTATCCCATGGTGACAATCACACCAAAGAGATAAAGGCCACAGTTCAGAGTAGAGCATATCCAGCTATACACGTGCAAAGTAGGATTCATATTAATGTGATATTTAACAAAGCCTTCTCACAAAAAAATAGTAACTGAGTCAATGAGAGTCCAAACAAAGGAGAAAAGCCATACAGCTGCTGAGACTTGCAACAAGGATTTCTCACATAAAAATAATCTAGTTATCCATATGAGAATACATACAAAGGATAAACCATAGAGCGTGAGATATGCAAT
>NW_023647705.1:37500-45036 GCF_015228065.2 Penaeus monodon
TCACAAAAAAATAGTATACTGAGTCATATGAGAGTCCAAACAAAGGAGAAGCCATACAGCTGTGAGACTTGCAACAAGGATTTCTCACATAAAAATAATCTAGTTATCCATATGAGAATACATACAAAGGATAAACCATAGAGCTGTGAGATATGCAATAAAGCATTTTCACAGAAACAGAATAGGGTGAGGCATATGAGTACACACAAAAGAGAAACCATAAACCTATGAAGTAAGCAATAAAACCTCACAGAATAGTTACCTAGTGCCACACATGAGCCTACATCAAAAAGAGAAGCCAAACAAGTGTGAGACTTGCAGTCTTAGAAAAGTAATCAGTTGAGCCATTTCATGGTGCTACAAAGGAGAACCTATACAGATATGAATTTAGAAAAGGGTTCTCACAGAGTACTCACGTGGTGTAACACATGGTAGTATATACAAAGGAAAAGCCACATCTCTGCGAGGTTTGAAATAAAACCTTGTCAATGGAATGCTAAGTGAAACTACATAGAAGAGAGAAGCAATAAAGCTGTTTTTGTCTCTAATGAGTAATGTAGTGAGTTATATATGTGAAAAAAAAAGTACATAAGCATCACAGGCCTTATATCTACGAGGTCATTAGATGTGCTTTCAACCAGAGGATGTCTCATGGGGAACATGAGACAGCATCAAACAGTATATTTCATTCTAAAGGGAATACACTTCTTTTAAACATTGTTGGAGAAGATTTGTACCAAATTTTGGAGGATCTGTTTTTCTTAGTTTTGTTTTACATAATTTTCTTAATGTATAGTTCTTGTGAAGTATGATGAACTTTTATACTTTATTTACTAGTCTATCTTTCCATAAATCTTTCATCATTAATATCCTTATTATTATTATTATTATTATTATTATTATCATTATAGATATTGTTATTATTGATATTATCATTAGTAATATTATTATTATTGATATTATCATTAGTTATATTATTATTAATACTATTATTATTATTATTGATGTCATTATTATTATTATTGATATCATTGTTAATTATTATTGACATTATTAGTATTATTGACATTATTAATATTATTGACATTATTATTATTATTATTGATATTATTATTATTATTATTATTATTGCTATTATTATTATTATTGATACTGATACCCCAGCCCAATTCCTTGATCACTGTTGCCACGTAGGTAGATATCTCAATCCATTGTTATTGATCACCCCTACCTTGAACCTCGGCCTTCACCTCTTCATCTTGCATGCTCTTTTCTTCTACTATTCTTTTACTTCTTTTCTTCATACCTTCTTTTATCCACTTATCCTAGTCTTTAACAAATTTTTACCCGTTTTACCACAATATGTCAAAATGCTGTGTGATCTTTGTCCGGCATTTTTTCTATTGACCATACTGGCAATCCTCAAACCTCACTTTGTGAACCAAAGAACTTTGTGCCCAGGTGCTCCCCCCACCAAGCCACGCACTATTGCTATATTTTGAATGTTATGCCCAAGACCCTAGATGATGATGATGCAGAAAATTAATAAATGAATATTGATATTACTGATATTATTATCAACATTAAATTTTTTGTTGTGTTTGTATATTGTTATAATCATTCTGATAATTAATCCTATTATTATAATAACAGTGGTTAATTTATAGTTATGAATGATCATTATGGTTGTCTTTATCATTATTGATTTTTTTCATTATTCTTACTATTACTGTTATTATTACTATCATCATTTTTATTTATATTATTATTATTGTTATTATTACTGTAAATTTTACTATAGTTATTGTTATTATTGTTATCATTAAATAACATTATTACTATCATCATTAGCTTTCTTTAATTTATTATTGTTATCCTGGATATTATTACTGTTATTATTGATATCATTATTATTATAGATGCTTCTCCCAGTCCCTTGTTTGTTGCTTTGGAGTCACTTAGGAGGCAGAGAATAACCCCTGCCTTGGACCACAGCCCTTGCCTCAACTAATTTTTCTTTTTCTTTTCACATATTCTAATCGTTAACTCATTTTTATGCTTTTCACCAAAATAGTTTATCATAATGCTATGTGATCTATGTCGGGCACATCTGTTTGTTTTGACCATTGACTATTCTGGAAATCCTCAAACATCGCCTTGTGAACCAAAGATCTAATTAGCCTGTTAATAATAATAACATGGCAGAAAAAAAATATTTATAAAATTAATGTTATTATTATTACTATTATTATTATTATTGATGCTTATTCATCTTTATGATATTATTATTATTACTGTTATTAGTTTATTATCATTATCAACATTATAATTTGTGTTTTTATATTTATAGCATAATCATTATGATAATTATTTGTCTTATTATCAGTAATAGTGATAAAATTGAGAGTTATGAATGATTATTATGATTATCACCATCATTATTCATTTTTCATTATTGTTCCTAGTAAAATATTATTATTACTATCATCCTTTTCATTATTTTTACTACCATTACTACTATTACTTCTTCAAAAGTTTTTCCTATTTTATTTTTATTATTATTCTCACCCTTTTAAATTATTATTATTAATATCATTATCATCTTTATATATTTTAAATAAAAAGCGTTATTTTTTTTCTAAAATTTAATTAGATTTTCGTTTATTGTTTATGTTTATTTTTGTTGCTTTTTATCTTTAAACATTATCATTATATATGGAAGAAAACCCACATAAAAAAAACTAGAACTATTGAAAGTGGGGAACTAATTTTTCCCAAATCCAACGGGAACCCATCTTCAGGGCTGAAGTTTGGAATCCGGTGGATTTCAAAAACTGTAGTCTAAAGGTAAATTTAAATCTATTTTTTGTATTTTTGGGTTTTTCTTCCATTCTATGGGGGGGAAGAGGTTTTAATTTTTCACATTATATATATAAAAAATAAAATATATATATAATATATTTTATAATATAATAAAATATATATATAAAATATATGTGTGTTTGTATATATTTATTTTGTATAAAAATGTATATATATATGTGGGGGTAATATATATTATATAATTATATATATATATTTTAATATTAATATATAAAATAATTTTTATGTATATATATGTTAATATATGTATGTATATATATATATATATATATATATATTTTATATTTTATAATATAATAAAATAAATAATATTTTTTTTTTTTTTTTTTTTTTTACATGTGTGGAAATTTTATGTTTGTATTTAAACACCCACACACACCCACACACAAAACACACACCAAAAACACACACACACACAACACCCCCAAAAAACCACACACCCCCACAAAAAACCCCACACACCCCCACACCCACAAAAAAATATATATATAAATTTAATAAAATATATATGATATATATATATATATTTTTATATATATATATTATTTATGTGTTTTATGTATTTTAAAAATATATATAAAAAGTCTCCCCTGCCAGGTCAGGGCCTCTCCCATCATTAAAAACTTTCCCAGTCCTCCTCTTGGCCACCCATGGGTAACTGGGTACCTTCGGCCCCCAGGCAAATCTGTAGGGGATCTGGGAGAAAGCAAAACCCCCCGGGGTAGGGGAAGGTTATGGCCCCCCGGCTTTTTGGGACCGCTTTGTTGGGTACCAACTCCTGCCCCCAACCCCCACCCGGGGAAAGGGGCGGCTGGGGGGAGGGGGGCCTTACCTTTTCCTCCTCCCCCCAAATGACCCTCTGGCACGTCTGGGGTAAAGGGAAAAACGCTGGGGGGGGGGTGTTGCCCCCTCCCACCCAAAAGTAAGGCGGGCTGGGGGGCCCGGGCTGGGAGAGCAAAGGCCCGGGGTGCAGGTTTGGGAATGAATTTTTACTCGTCCCCCC
Organism: Penaeus monodon; assembly: GCF_015228065.2. Classification (NCBI taxonomy): domain Eukaryota; kingdom Metazoa; phylum Arthropoda; class Malacostraca; order Decapoda; family Penaeidae; genus Penaeus; species Penaeus monodon. The sequence continues at coordinate 41,387 of NW_023647705.1, forward strand.
CCTCCCCCCGGCAGGCCCCCAACCCCACCAGAAGCTTGGGGGGGAAAAACCCCTGGGAACCCCACGGGGGTGGATAGGCGGCCCCAACCCTCCCAAAACCCCTTTTTTTGGGGCTTTTTGGTTCGGCGGGGGCGGCAAGGGGCATCCCCCCCGGAAGTGCCCAAACCCGAGGCTTAATCTCAGGGGGTGCCCCCCCGGGTAGGCTTGGAACACCCGGGCCCTTGCGGGCAGGATGAGCGGTTAACCTCTTCTATCGCGGGAAAATTGAAGCGACTTTTTGAGGTGGTCCCCTCTCAAGGTAGAAGCCCTTTGGTAGCGGCCCCCCCGATCAGGGGTGGGGGGTTACCCCTACTATGTTTTGGGCCACAGGATGGTCCCCACCCCCCGGGTGTAGCCAAAACCCCTTTCTCCATCGACTTCAGCCTGGGAGTAGTCGAGGTAAACCCCGGTTGATGGAGTTAATTAGGGCTTTGAGACTGAAGAAATGTTTTGGGTTCGGGTCTCTTATTGCTTATACGCTCCTACCGATTTTGTAAAACGATTGAAAGGGGCCGTTCTATGCCAAACTCGCACCCTGTGGCAAAACAAATTCCCCCTGGGCGAGATTTCCTCATTGTTCTGGGCGATTTTAAGCGGTACCCGGGCTGTGCAGAGCTGGCTACGAGATTCTGTGGGCCCCATGGCGGGGGAGCTGACCCCAGCACGAAATAGACCCCTTCTCCGGGCCCTTTGCTAGGTCCCAAAAAAAAGAGGATCTCTGGCTCCGGGTACCATCGCCCCCCCCCGGGGGGGGGCGGGGACTGTACAGGGGGTTGGGCAGTGGGCCAAGGAATCGACCACATTCTTGTTAGAAACGCATGGAGGATCCCCCAAACTGCGGGGTTTCCCGGGTTTCCCTTTTTGTGGAAATTTGGGGCCCGCCATAGGTGGTTGTGGCTCCCCTGGGGGCCCCTTTCAAAACTCCCCGTCCCTCCAGGGGCCCCCCTAAGGTTTTCCCACTTGGACAGAAAAAGGGGGGAGGAGTGTGCCCGTGGGTTCACCATGGAGTCTCACCGATTCCCCAAACCAAACAAAAATGACGGACCCCTTTGGGTCTGTGGGGTTCTTTAAACCCCTAAAAACTTGAAGCAGCTCGGAGTCCATTGGGGTACGCCCAAGGACAAGGGGAGAATTCCATTCCTGGAGAAAATTAGAGGCCCCTGAAAACGTTTTCGCAAGGCTCGGCTTTAAAAGGGGGTCTGGTCTTTTCGTCCCTTCCAGGTTTCGTTTGGGCTCGGGTGCTGCGAGAAGGGACAAGGAAAAAGTTCATCAAATCTTTTGAGGAGGCCGAAGGCCCCTTTCTTGGTAAATGGGCCTTTGCCCCGCCTACCAAGCCCCGAGAAAAATTTTTTTTTTTAAAAAAAAACCCTTAAAAAAAACCCTCCCCCAGATGCCTGCAGTCCGATCCGCGGGTGGACACACTCAATAAAGTTGGGGGTTGTGAATTTGGGTGAGTATTTTGAAACCCGTTGTACCAAAGGGGGACCCCCCAAAAAAGTTTTGCTTGGATTTCGAGCGATGTTAAATGCCTTTTCCGGGCCCACCCATCAGCGAGGGAAACCCCCTACCCTAACAGAGGTTAAGGGGTGGCGATTTCCAATGAAAAGTGGGAAAACTGCAGGCAATTTTGAATCCTGCTTTAACTGGGTAAAAGGTTGGGGGTGAATCTATGGTCGGGGCCTGCTTTCAGTTTCCCGACTGCCATTGGCCTCTGGCCTTCCCTTGACCTGCCCGAGGGGCATGGTCATCCCTCCTTTTGAAGGGGAAAAAGGGGGTCGTTTTGGGTTGTATCAACTACCCCTGGCATTAACCTTCTTTAGCAAAACCCGGCAAGATTTTCCCCAAAATCCTTTGAAAAGGATCCGCAACCACCTCTGAGGCATTTAGAGACTGGGGCCCAAACGGATTTTTTCCTGGGAAGTCCACAATAGACAGTAAACTATTTCTTCGGTAATTTTGGAAAGCCCTGTGAGTTTGGTTTATGGGTTTTTCTTGCAGCCTACATCGAACCCCCCAAAAAACGTTTTGACTCGGTCATCGGGAATCCCCTATGGAGATCCTGAGGGCCCGGGGAAATTTCCAAAACAGAATTAAATTTGGGCCCGATACAAGCCTTTTATATGGTTTGAAAATGCTTTTAAAATGTGGTGGGGGGAAAGTCGAACTTCTTTCCCCGTTAATTCAGGGGGGAGGCAAGGGGTTTTTCCCCTTTCACCAACAATTTTCAACCCCTTGTATTGGGCCCGGATAAAGGGCAGAGTACTAGACAAAGTCCCAAAGGGGGAAACAAAACTGGCAATATTAAGGTCCCCGGACCCTTTACTTTGCCCACGAGTTGCCATCCTATCTGAGTCCTTGGAGTCACTTGTGGCGGGGTTTTTATGCATCTACCAATGAGGCGAAGCTTGTTTCTTGCATAATCCGGGATCGCCAACTCCGGCTTTTGGCCACCCACTCGCCCCCCTATGGAAGACCCCGCCCATTTAAAGGTTTTTCTCTCTGCGAGGGCCCCTGGGTTTTAGGGACCTGTGGGCGACCTAGGAATCATGGGTTTGGGGAGCTCGACGGGGAACCCGTCCCCCGAGCAATTAAGTGGGCCCCTGGGCCGCCTGGAGACTCGCCTTTGAAAGATTTCCCCGGGGGCTGGAAGTGAAGGGGGGAATGCAACCCTTTTTTTCCCCCGTCGGCCCTTAGCCCCTTGATCAAAACGGCAAGCTTTTATTTCTATTTGCCAGAAATCTGGGGACGTTTGGAGGCCCCGGGTTTTTAGGTGGGAAACACTGAGGCCCCCATAGTGCCCGAGGGGGGAAATTTTGCCAAATACTTGGCCAAACGATGGGGGGGTGCCTGCAAAGCCGAGGGGATCGGTTCATCGCACGCCCGGCTTGTGTAAACCCTTTAGGGACCTCTCATGGCCCAGTTGCGGGGGGCCTCCTTTCCCGCAGGTGAAGTAAGCGTTTACCTTCGGCTGAAAAGCAGAAGTAAATCCCTTTGCCTTTTTTTTGAACCTGGCAGCCTCCCCTCTTTCCCCTTACCTTTCGGTTTCTTTTCCCGGAAAAAGAAAATCGGAAAAATAAATTGTTCATTTTTTGGTTTAAAAAAACACTTTTTTCCCTAACAACAATGCCACCAAACCCTTTTTCAGCCTGGGTGAGAAGATGGGCTCCCTCGTCGCGGAGGTTCTTTTAGCGCGGAAATAAACTGCGTGGGATCGCCCGGGGGGCCCCCGACGATGGGATCACCTACAGTAAAATGGGGATTCCCTTTGGCCAACCCCTTTTTGACGTCCCCCATCGGGCCAGCGGTGGTTTGAGATTACGTGGGGCCATTAGGTCCTTCTTTTCCCTTGCCCGGGGCTAATTTGGGGGCCTAAACGAGAGGGCTTCTTTTTTTCCCGGGGGTTTAGGTGTTTTGGGGGCATGTTTTTTAGGAGATTTTTACTTTTTTCCAGGGTTTTTGTTTTTTTTTAAAACTTGGGGTCCTTTTTGGGCCCCGGGGGGGCCCCCCATTACCCCAGTTAAGGGTTTTCCCCCCCGGTTTAAATTGGGGTTTGAACCCCGGGGGAAGGGCCTTTTGAAAAATTTGGGAAAGGCCCTTTCCCCCCCCGGTTT